>NC_141596.1:17885272-18187582 GCF_047967505.1 Dipteris shenzhenensis
CTACTACATGTCCATTCTGATGTAATGCAG
Organism: Dipteris shenzhenensis; assembly: GCF_047967505.1. NCBI lineage: Eukaryota > Viridiplantae > Streptophyta > Polypodiopsida > Gleicheniales > Dipteridaceae > Dipteris > Dipteris shenzhenensis. The sequence goes on from NC_141596.1 coordinate 17,885,303, forward strand.
CCCCAACACACTCTTCACAAGCATCGCAATCAACATCAAAAGGTTGATAAAGATCCGGGACTACAAGAATAGGCTCCGTAGTCAACTTCTCCTTGAGTGTATTGAATGCTTTCTTCTGTGATATTTTCCATGTGAAGGCTGCATTTTTCTTAGTAAGGTCATGTAATGGAGCTGCGATATTAGCAAAATGCCTGATAAATCTCCTATAATAGGAGCAAAGTCCCAAAAAAACTACGGACTTCATGCACAGTTTTCAACTTAGGCCATCTTGGATGGCTCGGATCTTTGCAGGATCCATCTGTATCCCATTCTTGGATATTATATGCCCCAGATAATGGATCTCTTCCAAGAAGAATTCACTTTTCTTGCTATTGGCAAAAAGTTGATGATTTTGAAGTTCTTGAAATACCAAAGCAAGATGTTCCCTGTGCTCTTCTTTTGCCTTTGAAAAGACTAGGATATCATCAAAGAAAGTACCCGTGAAATGCATGTACTTTCGGAAGATGCAATCCATCATTCTATTGAATGTGGCTGGAGCATTTGTCAACGCAAAAGGCATCATTAACTATTCATACAACCCGAATGTAGTGCAAAAAGCTGTCTTATGCACATCTTGTGGTTGTATCCTGACTTGATGATAGCCACTCTTCAAGTCTATCCTCCTGAAAACTGTTGCTCCTTTGAGCTGGTCAAGCACATCATCTATGCGTGGTATCGGAAATCTATTTTTGATGGTCATCTTATTCAATGCACAATAATCAATGCACATTCGAAAAGAACCATCTTTCTTCTGTACTAGAAGTATTGGTGAACAAAAAGGAGACGAGCTGGGCTGAATCAACCCTTTGGACAACAAGTCCTGTACCTAAGCCATAATCTCCTCTCTTTGAGTCGCACTGACTCTATAAGGTGGTCTGTTTGGTGGCTCACTACCAGGCATTAACTCTATCTGATGATCTTCTGGTCTCTCTGGGGGTAACTCCCCTGGCAAAGCATCGGAAAAGCAATCTTTAAAGTTTACAAGAAACTGAAATTTATCTTTGTCTGCATCATTCATTTCAGCATGCATATCATTTTCTTTTTCTTTTACAAAAACCATGTACGCGGAAATTGCAGACTTTATTGCTTTACCACATGTAACATTAGATACAATGGGGATAGTCTCCCCTTTATTCGTGGCAACTAAACGCTGGTTTTTTCCCCTATGGATAAAACTCAGCACCCTCTCAGGGTATTCTATCGTCACTTCCTTTCGATGGAACCACGGTGTACCAAGTACAACATCATGCTGCTTGAGAGGAGAGATTGAAAAGTCCTCTTGATCTACATAGTTCTGCACATGGATACGAAGCTTTCCAATCAAAGGAGTAACTTACATTGGATTCCCTTGAAACATTTGATCAGCATCAAGAGCTCTACCTAGCTCTTCAGTTTTTATCCCTAATCTCAGGGCTAAATCTTCAGATATGAAATTGTCTGTAGACCCTGGATCAAATAGGATTAATGCTTGCTGATCTGTTATCTTTCCCCATGATAGCAAAAGCTCTTTTTCTTTTGGGTCTGAGGTACTCCCCAAAACATCTGGGACTGCTCCCACCATTGGCCTCGGTGGTACTTGTGGCTTTTTCTGCTCCTTAGAACCCGAAGGCTTCTCAGGGCACTCGGCAGCTATATGTCCCTCTTTCCCACACTTAAAGCATTTCCCATCTCTGCGGAATTCAGCTATCTATTCAGGAGTGAATGGGGATCTACCTTTATATGACTTTGAAAACTGAGTACCCCTCGGCTTCTGAGGCTGAAACCCTTTCTTTTCAATCTTGGGATACTCTTTCTTTTCTGATTTTGAAAAATCAGCTTTCTTTCTTTCAGCACGTCTTGCATGCAAGGATAGTACTGTGGATGGATCTTGTAACGGCACAAGACTAGCTACTGAAGCTGAATGTATAATGTCTTGAATGTTCTTTGCTCCCAAAGCATTTACTACTGCCTGGATTCTTGGACTAAGACGTGCTCTATACTTTCTCATTTGGGTTCCTTTGGAGATCTTTTTGAAAGGTCCAACTTGCAAATAAGCATCCCAAAACTTTTGGTTGTACACATCCACTGTATCTCCTGCATCCATATGCAAACTGTCCCAATCTTGAAGAACATGATCTCTAAACTGTTTAGGCATAAACTGTTGGTAGAAGGCTTTCTTGAAGTCCTTCCACTTCTTTGGGGCTGACCCATCTGTGGTCTGTGCTGGACCATGCACTAGCTGTCGCTGTCAAGTGCAAACTGACCATTCTTAACTTGGAGGATTCTGAAAACTTTTCTGTACCGAATGCAGCATCAAATTGCCTGATGAACTGCAATGCTTTGTCTGTATGACCATACTGTCCATTGTAGGTCATAAACTTGACAGATTTACCTCCCTCTTTGAATTCCTTGGTCTCTCTGGAAGACTTACTCTTCCTAGACTTCTTGTGTTTCCTTCTTTTCCTTGATGGTTTATCTGATAAAGAAGAAGATACAAAAGTCGAGCTCGAGGTAGACGATGATGGACTAGGAGATCGGTGATGATGCCTCGATCTCTTCCTGCTATGAGGCCGTCCCCTATGAGATCTCTCTTTCTCTGGCTGTACCGAGAGTGTGCCTCTGGCATTGGCACATCATATGCTGCATTAGGCATAGCTTCTGCTTGAAACAAATGCTGAGCCCTTGGATCCTTTCTGAGATTTTCCATCTCTTGTATACGAGTGCGTACCATCTGCTCAAATTCTTGCTGAGTTTGTTGCACACTTCTCTGTCTTGGATGTACATCCCTATCTTGTGAATCCTACTGGATAGGTGATTGAGCCATTTTCTTACAACTCGTCTGAGATCTGCAAGTTTCTCACACACACTATGTATGCAACTGATGCACGCTGTCTTTGCTTTTCAAAGGGAAAAATTACCTCAACAAGAGGTGTCTTGCATTCACAATCTATGCCAGTACCAGGCTGTCAACTCAAGGCATATACCCACATTGCCAAGGCATCAATAACTATATTGCCCCTTTTCTGGCTGTTGCAAAAAGCATTCAGAATGCATCTGACTCATCTTTTCCTGAGCACAAAAGCATGCATATTCTTTTTCTGCAAATCTCTGATTTTACTGTGTTTCTGCTGCTTTTCTGACAGTAAATACTCTCTCAGATAGGTGAAGACTGCTGGCAGAAACGGTCTCTGCAACTGGTCACAGTCTGGTTACAGTGACCAGACTGGTCTGGTTGGGTCAAGTTAGCTAGACCTCTGACCAGGGTTAACTAACCAAGGTTAGGTTAAATAAACATCAAGTCTGCCACCTCAGCTGAGTCCAAATCAGCTGCCACGTGTCTGCCACGTCATCTGTTGGGCTGACTGCAACGTCATCTGACACGTGTCCTGCCACGTCAACATCTGAGCTGGCTGCCACATGTGCTGCCACATCAGCATCCACATGTGTCTGCACGTCACCTGCCTGCTGCTCATCTGCCCCGTGTACTCCTAGCTGTCACCCTGGCCACGTCAGCATCCACGTGGACATTGTGTCACCTATCACCCCCATCCACAAGGCAGGGAATCCCATGGACCCAAGTAACTACAAGACTGTCATGATTGGACATGTGATGTCCAAGATCTATGCAGCAATATTGGATGCGTCGGTCAGCCTGTTTGCAGAGATGAGAGGGCAAGCGAGACCATGGGACTATGGATCACATACTCACACTCATGAGTGTCATAGAGGAGGCTAGATCACGGAAGGAGAGGGTATATTGCTGCTTTGTGGATTTCCACAAAGCCTTTGACACAGTACCTCGAGCTCAACTCATCACACGCCTACATGCACTAGGATTTGACCAGGAGATCATCTGGGCAGTCATGGCACATTATGAGAGAGACTTGGGCAAAGTTCGGACAGGCGCAGGTTGGACAGATGAGATCTTGAGCACCATAGGGGTCAAACAGGGTTGTCCCTTATCACCAACCCTATTTGGCCTCTACATCGATGAGCTTGAGACTTTCATTGGGGCTTCCAGAGGGACCGGTTGCTTACTTGCTGGGATCATCATCTGGATTCTTCTTTATGCAGATGACGTGGCACTCTTATCATCCATACCCGAGGGGCTCCAGCGACACCTAGACGCACTGCAGGCTTTTTGTTTATCCCATGATTTGGAGGTCAACCTTGGCAAGACCAAGGTCATGATCTTTAACACCTCTCGAGCAAACATCCATCGGAAGCAGTTCACTTTCGGTGGGTCACCAGTTAAGATCGTATCCTCATACACTTACTTGGGGGTCATCTTCTCCGGCCCGACCTTCACGACGAGACCAGCGATGCAGGCTAGACTGAGCAAGGGATATGCCTCACTGGCTCGGCTAGAGAGACAGTGCTTCCACTCCCACTTTCAGGACCCTCGGACCAAGGCTCTTCTCTTTGACTCCTTGGTCCGACCAGCTGGTATGTATGGCAAACCCTTTGTTGGGGACCTGACATGTCAGATATAGAGTGGGCACAGGTGGAGCGCCTGCAGATCCTTATGCTCTCACAGATGATCCGGGGAAAACCCTCTGTACCACATCATATCATTCAGGCCGAGTTTGGTGCTTCTCCACTCCAGTTAGATGCAGCCTTTCAGACCATCACATATCTACACCGGGTTAGATCATATGGGGACTGCACATCAGGGAGACAAAGGTTGCCATGGTTGGCTCTCGATTCCTCCATGAGGTTGGCAGCAGAGGGAGACGAGCGAGGCTGGTATGCACGGACTCACAGATGGTTTGTGAGACTGGGGTTTCACATCGATAGGATACCTCCTTTTCAGTACAGTTTGGATGCCCCTCCGGTACTCCCACCCACCATCCCGATCGGGCCACACACCAACCAGGTCATTCGAGAGGATATCCTACAGCTACACACCTTTAGGACCTAGTTGGAGCCGAGGGAGCTTCCAGTGAAGCTGAGCTTCTACAGAGATCACTGTTTTCGTATTTCGGAGGAGGGATTCATCACGCCACCAGGGTACACTGAGCTTCACATGCCTCACTCACTATGGATCTCCATCGGACAGTTTCAGGTATTGTCACACCGCCTCCACATAGAGAGCGGCAGAGCAGAGGGGATTCCTAGGGAGCATCACATATGCACATTCTGCGACTGCCAGGAGGTTGAGTCGGAGGAGCATTTTATTTTCAGGTGCCCAGTGTACTACGAGATCCGAGGTCGCTACCATTGTCTCTTCAAAGACGGCTTCGGGCTCCTTTCCATATTCCTCGCCTACCCAGATCAAAGATGCCTAGCGGCCTTCATTCACCAGGGGGTCCGACACAAAGAGTACTTACTCAGGCGACGGGGCTTGGCCACACCACCAAACACCTCTCAGAGCAGGATCATAGAGTTCTTCCCATCGAGTGATATTGATCGTCTAGTCTCTAGACGCAGACGTGACAGAGACCCCGACCCGACGATCGTAGCACGACACACGAGGCATCAAGGGGACACACAGATCACTCTGGGGGACCTCCCGTCATTGTTTAGACCCGGGGCATGTCCCATGGGAGTCACAGTGGCTCTTGTCTTGCGTCGAGCCTCCTCCAGGAGACCGAGATGCATGGCACCCCTTGACAGACGCTAGCATCCCACCACCGGCTATGCACCAGCCAGGGCGACATGACACACGGAGGATTCTGCCCCTGCTCTAGTCTTTTTTCTTTTTTTTTTTTCATTGTCACACTCAGATGTATTTGATTATGTATGATCAGACTTAGGACTCAGCACGGGTGATGATGCTCGTTTAGTAGCTCCACCTTACTGTGATTTCAGGTTTTCTTTCAGTCTCATAGACCCATCGGTCTTCCAAAGACTCTAATGAAATTTCTTTCTTTCTTTCTCTCTCTCTCTCTCTCTCTCTCTCTCTCTCTCTCTCTCTCTCTCAGCCTAGCTGCCTCCCTGAGCCCTCAGCTCACCCGCCTCTCTCAGCCCCCACCCACCCGCCGTCTGCAATGGGGGCTGCCCAGCAGCCCCCCGCCATCTCTGTCCAGCATCCTCGCCATCTGTCGGGATCCCCCTCCTGCAGTGTGAGCTGCTCTCTACAGCGCGGGACCATCCAGGCCCCCCCGCCTTGGCATTGGAGCCCGTAGGGCCACCCTTTGCAGCGCGGGACTACACACGCCCCACGCAGGGCTGCTCCCCTGTTGTGAACAGTGCGACCCTCCATGAAGTGTCCTCTCATGAAACCTATGCCACTATTTTGAGCTCTTGTGAAGGGTTGTGCCTTAAATGAATCATCTTGTTGAAAGGCCATACCCTTTATCAATTTTCCATCCATCCAATCATCCAGTAGTCTAAGGTTTAGAAAGGAAAGAGTCACAGATTGCAACACTAAGCAGTACACTATTAACGTCTAACATTATCCAGATATAGTACCATAGTCAGGGAGGTGGCACTGCTAGTTGGAATAGCGTTGCACTCACCTTACAAAGGCCTCACCGAGATCAACAAGAGATTCTAAACTCTTCTAAGCATGGAGTCTTGCAGGTTGACCATTAAGAGGAGGTTTTGGAGGGACAATGCCCAACCTTGTGGAGCATGTAGATCCTAAGGGCTACACAGAGCAGCGTAATTTAGCATGCTTCAAACAGGTCCAAAGGAGCATAGGCAGTGCATTTGATGCTAGCACTTTATGCAAAGAGGTGCACTGTTCTTCCAGTAGGTTTCTTTAAGCTGGGCTTAGTTGTGCATTACATGTGTATTTTCTACAATCTTCATGGCTTTTTGAGGGGAGCATCCTCTTCCAGTTGTATGTTGCTCTGCACCGATGGGCATGCTTCATACACAACTGTGACACTTTTTGCTGAATAAAAATGGACAGGGAAAGAATAAAGAGCAGTAAAAAGAGGGAGAACAGGGTAGGGGGAAGAATCTGATGGGCTCTAGTAACACAAGCAATGGGAAGATTCTTCTTGCTCAGCAAACTCATCTGTGCTCCCATGTGACAACTTATACATGGTAGAAACTTGGTCATGGCTTTTTGTTATTATATTTTTGTGGATAAAAGAAACCAGCGTGAATGAGTTGCTCTATGCTGGTTGGATTTTTGTTTGATTTGCAAGAGGCAGCACTCAATTTCTAATGATTAGAATTATTTTTTAGTATTGAGACTGATTGTTTTGAATGCTGGAAGTTTGATCCGAGTATGTATGTTTTAAGAGCTCAAGATTAAGCGTCAAGTCAGTTTCTTGTCTTGCTCAAAATTTCTGAAACATTTAGGTTAGGTATTGAGGTTCAATGTTCTGTGGTGGAAATTTGATCCATGGATAGCTGTCTGGACAGCTATGATTTTTAAAGAAGCTGCAAAATATGCATGTCATATTATTGCGACATGTGCCAAAGGCAGTCAGCCAGAAATATTCAAACATATTTCTATCAAGGAAAAGAAATTAAATTTATTTATAGAGGTAGAAAGGAAAGCAGGGTCTCGTGGAAAGTTTTGTTTACAGTGCATCTTCGTCATGAATTGTGTAACAAGGCTAAATTACAAGTAATGGTGACTGCAGGCATGAGAAGTTTGTGACTCAATACAGAGCAATGTTTGCTCTAAACTGCAAAGTCGCAGATAATCGACTGCTACAGATTCCTGGACAGAAGAGGAAACGCACATTCCACAATTCTTGCAACGCAACGTCTCAAAGCAGTCATCCTTCCATTACTGCCAATGATACCTACATACCCGTTTGCTGTTCTGTGTGCGACACCGAAGTTGCTGTTATGGATAAAGATGAGCTGTATCACTTTTATAATGTTATGCCAAGCTATGCATAGGTATGATAATAATATGCGTGGAAAGAAGGAAGGTTTCCAGAGAGTTGGTTTGTCTACAAGAGCCAGAAGGAGGAGGTTTCCAGAGAGTTGGTGTGTTCATAAGCTCCCATAGAAGTAGAAACTGCGGTCCCAAGGTTCGGATTTCGCATTTATGTTGGGTACTCTCAAATCTCACTGGCATCTTTCAAGACGTGCTTGACAGGGGTGTTTTCTATGAAGACCTGCTTGGTTGATACTTATCTCACAACTCTAAGCATGATATTCTCAATCTGTGTGACCTCCAATTAACAATAAAGTTAGAGTAGCCTGACAATATAAAATCTGGTGAGTTTCTCTATGGAAAGAATTAGTTGTTTATTGTAAGCCACTTTTTCGTTTGCATACGATTTATTCCTTCTATTGAATCTTCCTTTTTCTGTTTCTAATGTGCAACCTTTAAGGCTGAAGAATTGCTCTTGCTAACTTCGAAAGCACGCTATTGATGGAAGTTAAATTGCTCACAAGTAGCAAAGCGGAGTAATAGTTCTATCTACGTCTTAAAATGAGTAAAGGTGACACGCTTTGCATTTGAAGTTACTTTGCAAGGGTTCACAATATCTTGTCCTTGGTGTGGGGTAGGGAAGAATTTTAGCCGCCTTTTCATATGTGGGTGTGTGTGTGGGGGGGGGTGTTGGTGTATTCTCACAAAAAAAGTGTGTTGGTGTGTGGCCCACCGCAGCGTGTGTGTGAGAGAGTGAAGAGCCTAGGTTTCTGTGCCATTTCCGCTACCTCGCTCCCCTTTCGTGCTGTACGGCTGTCCATACAGATCTGCACCTTTTCGTACAGATTCTGCGCCTGTTGTACGGCTGTTCCGTACAGGTTTTGCTATCCGTACAGATTCCATGTGCAGGCTCCGTACATGTTCTACGTTCCGTACAGTTCTGCGTTCCTCTGCTGTTCTATACGGATCCATCGTACAGATTTTACAGTACAGAGATTCGCTGCTTTCCGTGCAATTTTGCCTTACAGATTTTCGTACAGTTTCACGTACTCATTCGTTGTGCAATTTCGCCACCTGCTGTTCCGTACAGCTCTGCTCCGTGTGTGTGCACTACACGTTTTATGTTCCGTACAGCTCTGCTTTTCCAGAAGGACAGATTGGGACAGCACAAAAAAACAGAAGCAGTTTGAGGGTCCGGATGACCTTGTTAATGACTCTTTTGAAGCCAACTTGGTTTTTGATGTAATGTATGAAGGCTTTGAAGACACGCGTAAAGCCTGGAAAGACGCAACCCCTACTGTGGGTCTTATCATTTATGGTCGAGGTGGATGACATTGTTGGCCCTATGAAGGATTATGCCAAGCATGTTGTCATTATTTTCTTTCCAGGCCTCATGCCTGTTGCTGTAGATGTTGGAAAGTGGTTGACAGGGACTCTTGGAGGTTCATTTGTTCGAAAAGTTCATTATGCAGCACAAGACTTTTTTGACGTTATCATGACAGACGAGGAGATAAGCAGAGACTCTTGGAGTATTCTCCTCTGTTTTTTGGGCAGCAAATGGTACATGTCCTGCCATGGTCACCGACCAGGGACTATCAAGCCCTCATTCGTCATAAATGTCCAGTTTGGGTGGAGATGGTGGATTTCCATAGTGTTTGGCTTTCCTTTTGCCTAAAATTGCCGCATCTCTGGGCAAGGTGGTCTGTGCTCCCAAATCGAGTGGGAATTCAAACAGATTTTGCATTTTGTGGGATACTGATAATCCCACTTCTAAGTCTTACTTTATTACAGTAAATAATGTTGCTATGGAAAGTGCTTTCTACAAGCTCAAGTGGGTCTGTTTGCAGGAGCTTGTTTTGAATGTAAGAAATTTGGGCATATGGCTTCACAATGTCCTTTGCATGCGTAAAAAATGCCACAGGATCCTATGCCTACTCAGCTGCAAAACAAGGATAGCGCTGCCTCTCTTGTGATTAAGAACAAAGGGAATAAACAGGTATATGTTGCTCAAGAGAAAGGCAAAGCACTGGTTGTTGCTAATGGGAATGTTCATGCTTCATCGCCTTCTACTTCTCAACCTAAAACTGTTACAGCTAGAAGACCCTTACCTCCATGCACTTGGAATGGTGCTTCTTCTAATGGCCACACCCCTGAAGAAAATTCGGGTGTGGGCATTACTTGGGCTGTTGTAAAGGCATGTCGTACTCTTTTCCCAGAGGAGGATATTATTGGTTTGTTGTTCTCTTCGCAGGCACTACTGTCACCTCAGGATTGGGCCCTGACCCTGAGGTGGATATGCAAATTTGATTTTTCTTTTTTGCCTCAACTTTTGCCTCAACTGTACATTCTCTATAAATATGTCATCACAAATTAAATGTTTGACTCTCAATGTACAGGCTTGTGTGATACTAGAAAATGGAAGGTAGTTTGGGTGTATCTCAACAATTTGCAGCCTAACATTGTGGCTTTGCAAGAGCACAATTAGCACATATATGCGGGACAGCATGGTCACTTTCATGGTTATGATATCTTCTATGCTGGCCAGCATTCTTTTTCAGGCATAGCCTTTCTACAGTGGCATTTAATGATACACATGGAAGGTGGCTTGTTATGTAGTGTTTGATTCAAGGAGAATTTTTTTAGTTTGCCTCGGTCTATGCCCCACAATCATCTCATGATAACTGATCTTTGGAAAGAATCTCAACCTTTTTTGCAAGGCTTTACTTTTCAGCATAATGCATTGTCTTCTTATCAGACACGCCTCGATCATTGGTACAGGGTCAACCCACAACATCATGATAATCTAACTACAAAATTGTGGGTGGATTATACCTTTGTGCATTCGGATCATGTCCCTTTATGGTCGAGAATTTCTTTGCGTGGCATGCCAGATGATTGACTGTCACATAGAAGGTTGCTCATTGTCAACAACAACTACTTGTAGCATGATGCTTACAAGGCAATGGTTTATGATGCGTGTCAGCCTCTTTCTCGTCGAAGAGTCTCATTGACATGGATTATGCCTGGGATGCTTTTGTTGCCAGAATGCAATCTGTCATTAGGGGCTATGGCAAAAATTATATGAAGACTTTGAGGGAAAATGTGGCTCAGGCAAAAAAACTTGTCAATCTTTAACTAAGCTTAGTCATTTTCGGCCTCTCTCCATGGAAGAAAACACATCTTTATGTCAGGCTAGATAGTCTGCAAAGTAATGATCACAGGAAAGTATCTAATTAGGAGACAAGAGTGAGACAGAGAGCTTTCCAGTTGCTCATCTAAAGAATTTCTTAAAAGTTTACATTCCAAGAGGCAATCTTCAAATATTTTATGTACTCTTATACCTGATGGGGTTTGGACTTCTTCCCAAGCACAACTTGTTGTAGCATGTGTTGCTCATTTCTCCAAACAGTTTGGTATGACAAATCTCCCTTCACAAGAGGTTCTTTCAGCAAGGGTTGAGATCTTTCGTTATGTCTATAGAGCTAAAAGTGCCTTTTATTGAAACGGAATTATTTACTGCATTAAAATCCTATGGCAGATGAAAATCTCCAAGATGGGATGGTCTCACAGTTGAGTTCTTTCTTGCTGGGATATTCTTAAGTTGCCTCTGTTAAGCATGATCAATATTGCTTGGGAAAATCAGCATTTGACAGATTCATGGAAAAAAGAAATTGTAAAATTAATTCCTAAAAAGCAGATATGTGAATCTCTAGCTGAGTGGAGGCCTATCACTCTTATGCATGTTATATACAAGATCATAACTAAAATGGTGGTTGATCGCATCAAAGGGTATCTGCATGATGGCCTTCATCCTGCACAATATGGCTTTGTTCCTCGACGACATATCACAGACAATATTGCCAATGCATATGTTAGCATAGAATATGCCAAATATACTGAGCATGATGTTTTATTATTATAGGTTGATATTCCTAAAGCTTTTGACACAATCCAATGGGCTTTTATAGTACAGATCATGTGAGCATTGGATTTTGGTAAAAAATTGCAGCATCTTATCTACTGGCTTTATAGTGACAGTAAGTCTGCTTGCATACTGTTTGGAGATCTTTCTGAAGCATGGACTCTTAGGCGTTCAGTTCATCAGGGTTGTCCATTTAGTACATTACTTTATGCCATTGCCACACATCCCATGCTGCAATATATGGATCATTTAGTGGCTACAAACATGCTTAAATTTCGGAGTGGTACTATGATTGCTCAAGCCTATGTTGATGATTCCTTTTTCACTCCTAGGAATACTGAGCAGGATCTTTCATCTTTGATGCATGCTCTATCTCTTTATGGTTTCGTTGCTGTTGGTCTTCATGTTAATTTTCAAAAATCTAAGCTCTTGCCTCTAGACTCAAAAGAATGGCATTCTCTTTTATGGCCTAGTGAAATTATCCAATCTACTCAGCTGGTTCGTCACCTTGGTTATCCTCTTGATTACTCGTCGCTAGCAACCAGATCGGGTTCTTGAAAAGCTAAGGAAGAAACTTGAATACTAGAAACTTACTACTTGGCCATTGTATGTCAGGGTCTAGATTGTTCAATCCATTTTAATGGCATACATTCAGTTTGATCATGTTCAACGAAGGGGATTTGACTGTTTTCATGTCTATGGTCATGGAAACATTCTGGCGCTCCAAACATGGCAAGAAAAGCGTGCGTTTTCTTTCAATGCAGCATCTCTGTTCACCAAGATGCATGGATGTCTGAATATTCTTAACCTTCATGTACAAAGGCACCATGATGCTGTAATTTATGCAGGGTTCTCAGCCATGGGCTGCCATAATGCGTCATTCGCTTTCAAAACTTACAACCCTTGCCTTTGGATATTGGCAACCCACTCCCTGGGACTTCATTTTGGGTTCTATTGATGGAAAAATCAAAGGCTGTCCACTAGTTTCCAATATGTTGATGGATTGAAAACATATTCTTTCGCACTTGGATTGGCATGGCAGGGATGCTTTACAAGGTAATTCTTTACATGCTGAAAGCATCCATTGGTCCAGAGTCTTCTGCCCTCCGCTAGCTTTGCAGGAGCCTGACCATTCTTATTTTTTGAGTCTCAAGGGGATCCACTTGGTTGCAGATGTGATCCACGATGATGGGACCCCTCTTTCTTTTCCTTTGGCTGCTGCAAAATATAGCCTCAGCATGCATTATCGTCCGGTATGGCGTCACATTATCTACATGATTCAAAATTTTATTCCAGTTCCTACTTTGGAGATAGAGGACCGGCTCTACTGTTGCAAGACTCGACTCTTCATTTGCCAAGGTCGACATGCCGTCCTTTGCGGCTATCTCATATTATAGTTTCTTCACTTTACAAAGTTATTTTGCCCTTACCTTGGGTTTCGCAGCAGGCAAATAACCTTTGGTAAATGAATCGTCCTGTAAAGTCATGGCGACCAAGATTATGTGGGATTTGGAAATCAAAACTTCCTCGTCGACAATAGGTGTTTCTGTGGAGAGTTTTATTGGGAGTTTTTCCATTTGGGCAGGTTCTGGCACGTAGACATATTGCCCCGCCTATTTGTCATCGCAGATGCTTAGCTCCGCGGGAGACAATGCCTTACCATCTTTGTTTGGCACTGCTCTCATACATGTGATTTCCTTAGATTGCTGGGCTAGCTTTTGAGAACCAGATTTCCATTTTTTTTTTTTGGAAATGGCTTCTGGTTGTTTGAGATTCACCCACCTAGACAGGATTTTGATTTGTTTTTTCTTTCGGTTAGATATTGGGCACTTTGGACTCTGTGGAAAGATAGAAATAATAGAGTTTTTGGTGATCCAATTTCCTCACCTTACTCTTTCTTCAGGCACTCTTTGCAACACTCTTTTTATGATTGCCTGCAAACAGGGTCTAATGGATGGTGCAGAACGAACTTAAGTTTTGTTTTTCCTAGACTTTTGGCAAGACTGATTATATGACAAATTGTGGAAAAGCTAAGCATGATGAATGGGTGCAATGGTGCATGCATAACACTTGGTTTTTGCTTGCTTACATGAAAATCTTGTTTGTCTTACTTTTATTTCCCTATATTTGCTCATGCCCATAGAGACTTATGTTTGTGACTAATTAACCTATGATTTTGCCCATAGAGAGTAATGGACCTATGTTTGTGCATAGGTTAAGCTTTTAAGTATAGGTTAATCCTTTTTTCAAGAAAAAGAACCATCTGCTAGAAGCTTTGAGAAATTTCAACTTTAGCAATTTGAAGGACATTAAAATGAAAAAGGTAATGGTTGTTTTGGAGGGTCTCTCTTAATGTTAGCTCACCTTGGAACAAGTGCTAACAATAAGGGGGAGGGGTATACAGCCAACGGATACCTCGATGTATGTGAATCTAGGTCAACCCTTATAGAAACAACCATATCCTAGATGGCGCATAGAGTATAAATGACATGATGTCAAATATTGACGAGGCCCATCCAAATATCCTAGGTTGTGATGGTGAAGATCACCTCCCAAATGTTGTACTCCTTTAAGGGCTGTAGGCACCGTAGAGTCGAAGGGGAGCCCTCGAGTATGTCATGACTAGAGGTGTTCTTATTGTCAGTGAGATAGGCAAGCAAGGTCACCTCGATGGAGAAAGCATGCCTCCCCTTTGTTAGCCAAATTACTATGCCTCAAAAGAATACTCAATAGATGCTTTGTAACTTGGCTAAGATTCTAAGAAAGCCTAACCAGATCCTCTAGGGTGAGTCACCTATCTAGACATGGGCGAATATGGTCGGCCCCTTATGGGCCGATAGTAAGAAGAAATAGGAAACCTTCCTTAGAGCTGGGCATAAAGTCTAATAATAGCCTTAGTTGGGAACTGTTGCTCGATTCAGTGGCATTCCCTTGGCCTCTACATAGAGGCATTTTGTTATCCGAGTGGTGTATGTAAAGAAAGCCACATCCGCTATCTTGTTTGAGCTCCCCGCTTTGAATGGCCAGAACCTCTTCTCGAGGTTCTAATTAATCTCTCAACTGGAGAACCATGAACACCATAGGAAGAGCCATTAACCAACTCTCCAACGACTCTTATCCTCTCCTACTTTAAAGAGGCTAAGATGCCATTGTCCTAAGGATTAGAGTTTATAGATTCAACTAGTTGTCCTTGGGCTATGTTGTAGAAAATTGAGCATGGATCAATAGCTAGAAGAGAATTATTTGTGGCACTCCTATCTTAGAGAACTGCATGAACCAGGCCTAAGCCCATTGTGCTAGTCGGGATGGCTTTGTCAATCTCCTCAAGCTTGCCTCGAGCATCCCCAGATTGTGTTATATCTAAAGTCACTCCTCCATGTACATGGGGAGATGGCACCAAACTCCCAAAGAGCAGGCAAGTTCACTGTCACAATGTGCCCAGCTAACGTGTGGTGAACGAACATGTGTCCCTATTGATTACCGATCTCTGAATGCCAAAACAAGAATTGGCACTACAACTTTTTTCTAGAGTACGGGGTTTTCTAGATGAGGTTGGGTAAGAGGTGTCACCACATCATTAAGCTCCACATCAATATGGCCCCTTCTCCGTTAGGGGGGGCTCTATGAACATTCACTGATGAGATTACTACTGCTAATGACCCTCAAGAAGCCCCCGCTAAAGCAAGAGCCTGGAGTGAGTCCTCACTTCCTAGAAGGGTCTACTCTACATCTCGAGGTCAATAACGCTCATCCCTTCCTTTGCCTAGGGGGATCAATAAACCTACCAAGCAACCCTTGCTACATGAGTCCTCCTGAGATGTCCCATACATCCTATGTGGAAACACTAGCATGAGCTGATGTACTAGGATGTGGCCAAAAGAACTTCTCGTTCCGCTTGCCAAATATAGCCCGATTAAGCTCCAATAGAAGAGATTCTTGCACCCACCCACTCTCTAGCATCCAAGCTATTGTTGATCCATTGAGATGTCCAAACCCACTTGGAAGCTATTCCTCAGAAACCTATTGATTTATTCCAAGTGATCCTGGCTTCAAATCTCCTATAATCAACCTTTACCTTGTCGTATGCAAACTGAAACCCCAAGAGCTCAACATTCAAGACCGACATAAGGTGCACTAATTCATGGATCCTGCGGCTTGTCATATTATAATATAGATATTTCATGTAATTTGCAACCTTTTGCTGTATGCAAAAATTGCCACCAAGATGGCCTCAAGGTTAAGGTGGGTAGGTCCAAGCATGAGGTTAGTTTTGAGTTATCAAAGATGCAATGCAAGCTCATCGACCAGATGCTCTAAGAACATCTCCTAGAATACATAAACAACACGATGTCGTTGCACAATATGAAGATAGGGTTGTAAAGGAAATTAGGCACATTGTTGGAAGTGGATCCTCAAAACAATATCCTCGTGAACCTCATGAAATAGGATTCTTATGCAGCTCTTTAGGTAGAATCCAACACCGATGATATTATGTCCCACTTCCAAGATGTATGCATTCTAATCGATCATTTGTGATCAATGTTAAGGAATTCCAGATGTAGTTGTGGAGATCATTCAATCTATGTAAGGCTAGGAGTAAGGTAATACATTTAAACAAGAAAACTTTAAGGGACGAGAAGCTACAAGACCAAGATGCAATGCAATCCTAGTTCTGTCAATGCAGGAACTGACGAGAGTTGATGCTCAAAGGCTGTAATAATGTGCTAGTCACATGAGCAACATGATTTTTGTCATGCACATCACCATGGATTACCACTTTTCAACGACAATAGCTGTGGACCATGCATCATTCATTAATGGCACTAGCTTGCTATAATTCTTGCTAGTCTTGTTGTTTGCTAATGGATCCTCAAGAGCTATATGCGCATCCATGTGTAGGGAGCTATGGAGATGAGGGAAGATGCAAAAGCAGAGTGAAGGATGCATGCACTAGAGACCTGGTAGAGCACATCAATCAATTATTCTGAAATGTGCACATATTATCCATGCTCTCCTTGGAATGGTAACGTTAAATGAGGCAATCCTTAGAGATTGACAAAGAATGGGCAAAGTGGGCCCATAAGCGAGAGCAAGAGCATGCTCAAAAACATTGGCTCACACCTAAGCTTTGGATCTTTGTGATTCAATGCAATTACAGTGCACAATTTGACATATATGCCCTAGGGTGGATGATCATCAAGATGGTGCAATTCTTGTAGGAAGCCCTAGGGTGGATGATCATCGAGATGGTGCAATTCTTATAGGATGCCCTTGGTTGTTTCATGCCTTTTCTTTTGCTCCTCAAAATGATCAAGGCTCCTACTTCTAAGAAAATAATGGCCCACAATATCAATGATAGAAGAGCACTATCATACACAAAGGAAATTATGGGTAGACTTGGGTGGCATGAGGAGCTATCCATGCGGCCCATTAACGAGATAGACCTTGCCTTAAAGTTTGTGTCATATTCTTTATGCTATAACAAATTGAAATAATTGTGTTTAATGCAAGGGTCACAGTGTTCAAGGACGTACCTAGTATAATTTGAGAAATTCACAAAATTGATGGTAGCACCCACAGATCTCACAGTAGACTAGAGAGAGAGAGAGAGAGAGAGAGAGAGAGAGAGAGAGAGAGATTAACGGCTTTAGGAGACCTCGTGGGTCTATGAGACGATGTACAAAATATATGTAACCCATACAGGCCACTGTGGGCTAAAGCAAAGGGCTCACTAAGGCCCTTACTGAGTGCTAAGTGCTAAAAATGCAAAAAACTAGTACAAAATAGTAGGAAAAGAGCAATCAAGTACTGCTCACAACCAGAGCTCCAAGTACATGCGCAGGCTCTATATAACCCAGCTCCTTGATGACCCTCTGATGTGATGCAAAGAGTTCACGTATCTGTGTCTGCCGGGCTATCTTCGACGGTGGCAGTGGGGGTTCTCTCCTAGATCTCTGTATCTGATGGGCTACAACACTTGTCGATTAACTATGACACTTGCAGAGAGTGCGACTCACTTGTTAACAATTGTCATCTTCCTAAAGCAAGCCTCATCTTAGCCATACATCTGAACACGCTATTTCTCCCACTCACAACTATATGGATCTTCATACACCTCCAATTTTTGCTCCTCCAAACTCTCCTTTCTTTCCTAATGGGGTGCCCATATTTCTAAGCAAGATTCATGACCCCTAGCCATGATTAGATGAAGCAGTCATGTGAGATGCACCAACCTAGCCGTCATGTTTGGAAGAAGATATGGGATGAAAAAGAAAGGCTTGGGCAAACACCAATGCACGAGCATGGAATACAAATCACATCACATTTAAAAGACATCACTTGAAGGACATAAGGATCGATATGAGAAACATTGAGATGGCTTTGGTGGCTTTGAGAGGCCTAAGTGGATGAAAAGAAATGAAAAAAAAGAATATGTGAATTCTGTAGAAATGCCCCGATAAAGCGGTTGCATAACTTATAAGGGGTACAATTAAGTAGAGTAAGACCTCTTGTCGGAAGAGGTCTCTCTAAAGACAACCAGTAGGACTAATGGATGACAAACATAGTAGTAACTTGTTGAGATGTACATGTTAGGCAATATGATTGGGATATAATGAAAATGAGAAAGACAAAGAAAGAGGTACATTTTGCTTGATGCTTTCTTCAATGTCTTTTGAGAGAACTTGTATTTACAAATTGTCGAATGCATCAATATGTCTCCCCAACCAGAAAAGCTCACTATTAATTAATTAGTTGTGGAATCGAGAGGGTGGAATGCCGATCAACTGAAGCCATATTAACATAAGGCGAATTAACTTTGGCGAAATAGAGAGCGAATTAATGTATTACGAAATCGAGAAGGTCCGAAGATCCAAAAGCTTGGATTAACCACCCCCAACATGTTTTCAGTTAGAGAATATAACATTTCAAAGCATTGTTATGGTAAATTATGCGACATGAATAAGAAGTTACAACTAACGTGGGTCCTTAAGCATTATTTCTTTGGTTGCGCTTCATGCTAAAATGATTGTGAAAATGTGATGACGGTCTTCACACCATCAACTTGAAACAGAATGGCTAGCCCATCAAGTGATGCATCTTGGGGATTACTTAGTGGGGGATGCTAAGAGGTTCTAGTGATGCACTCGTAGAAGCCTCATGTTATAGTCCTAGAAGCCTCACATTAAGATCGTTTTGATCAAAGACTTGACAAAGCCCAAGTCGTGGCATCAACTCTTGACCACAAGGTAGTTTAGCGACCTTCCAAAGTTATCCTTACATGTAGTTGTCAAATAGTCGTTGTAGAGAAATAGTTATTGAGGTGTGAGATTGGGAGAGGAGATGCTAATGTATGTAGGCCTCAAAACCCCACATGTCCCTTTTCAATCCACCACCGACTTCACTCTGAATGGAACACAGATAGTTGCCATGCAACAGCTAGAAATGTAAACTATCAAGAGAGTCACATTTTATAGAGAAACTAGTTTTCTGATTGTGCTGCAGACCAATTTTGGATTATTTTATTTCCCCTTTCGTCATGCTCCCTTTCTATGTATATCCTCTGAATCACATGGCCAAATACACATCTGCAGAACAGACGAGTAAAGAAACCATCAGACCATCCAAAACTTCATTTGATTCAAACACTGTGCTGCTTAAAGAGAGAAGATTTCAAGAATAAACAGAACGCATTCCCTATAGAGGTTCCTTGAAGTCAGAAACTAGCCGTTTAAGATGTAAGGTATGCAAAATAGCACAATGGTATTCTGTGCAAGTAAAAACGTGACGGCATCAGAAGAACCTTGTTGCTGGAATAATTTTATGTCATGGATAAATTCATGTTAAAGTAAATCATACCAGAGACAGAGAGAGAGAGAGAGAGAGAGAGAGAGAGAGAGAGAGAGAGAGGGAACTCAACCATTATGGAATGAAATTCAAGTGCATGCACAAACAGGGGTGGTTTGCACAAAAATAATAGAAAACAAAAAACTCAGATTGATCAGATACGGAATATGCAGGGAAATCTCCACTCACCAGATGGTCCAGGAACTGTTGCTAACAGTACTGGCATTACCCTGCCCCCTCAATAACTTATTTGCAATTGTGCAACTGTGTTCCACTCTTTCCATTCTACAAAGACTTTCAAATGCTCATTCCAGTGTTTGCAACAAATAGGGGTGGTTTGCACAACAATAACAGAAAACATTAAAAATCAGATTGATCAGACATGACTAAGCAGGAAAATCTCCACTCACCAGATGGTCCAGGAATTTATGTCTAACAGTACTGGCATTACCCTGCCCCCTAAATAACTTAGTGCAACTGTGTTCCACTCTTTCCATTCTACAAAGACTTGCTCAAATGCTCATTCTACAAAGACTTGCTCAAATGCTCATTCCATCACCAAAAAACCAAGAGAAAAGAAAAACACAACCCACCAGTATGAAAACCTTGCCCTATCCATAGGAAGCTTTTCTTTTAAAATGAGAGCACAACAATTCAGGAAGGGGATGTTGTCTCTAAAATCAATTGACCTTTATCGTACCTTTACTCCAATGCCATAAACTTTACAACAATTAAATTGGTATTTAACCAGGAAAAACAATGGGTTTCAATGCAATAATGAGGATAATGTCTGACGAACTTTCCCTGCATCAACCAAGACAATCCATGTACAAGCGCTAGCATCTGCTCCCCATTTGCAAGTTGATCTACTACATGTCAAACCGTCCTTTGCTATGGTCTGCCATCCTTCACCATATCCTTCCAGCCCTTTTATTTTTAAACCTCTTCCCATAGGTGCACTGACCTTCATCAATTAAGAGGGATCATCTGCATCAAGCAGTTCACCTTCATATCTAATAGCGTCCAGCTTCAGATGCTTTCCGTTTTGCTGATTCGGCGTCTTCAAAGCCCTACCGTCCCTAATGTCCTTTAATAGGCTAACAACTTCAAGCATCGTTGGCCTGTCTTCAGGCGCACTTTGAGCACACTTTGTTGCCACATGCACAAGTCGCTTCAACTCCTCTTCTTCATACTGTCCTTGAAGTCTAGGATCTACTAATTCCTGCAAGTTCCCTTCTAGCACCAAAGGTGCTGCCCATTCCACTATAGTGCGCTTATTGCCTGGTCCAAGTTTCTCTATAGGTTTTTTCCCACTCAAAAGCTCCAGCAACAGAATCCCGAAACTATAAACATCACAACTCTCTGAAACTTTGCCCCACATTGCATACTCTGGTGCAAGATATCCGAGGGTTCCCTTGACTCGTGTTGTCACATGGGAGGCACCATCAGGAATAAGCTTTGCAAATCCAAAATCTGCTACCTGAGCCTCAAATTTGGAATCTAGCAGGACATTGCTTGCTTTAACATCTCTATGAATAATGTGTGGTGTTGCATGATGATGAAGGTACCTGTCCACGTTATTTAGGAAATAGTAACATCAATATTTGATAGCAATCTTACACATTTTCCAAGCCCCTTCCCATTTTTTCTCTTACTATCCTCAAATTGATATATATATATATATCAGTATAAAGCAAAATGCAGAATACCAGCATATCCAGATGATAAATATTACCAAACTCAAACATATGACACAAGAATCAAAACATGTCCGACAAGTATCTTAGCAGCTCATACAAAATACCTGTCGACGATAGTAAGGCAACAATGATGCTAATGGCCAGAGAATCCTATGTAGTACATCCATTTTACCTCAACTAACATATCCCACAACAATAAATAGAGCTCACATCTTCATTACCCCCATAAAGAGAAAACATATCCACCTCGGCTAATTAGAGTATATGATTCCAATCATGTCCAAATAAATTGCAGTAGGAAAACATTGACTTGCAGATTTGCAAGAGGCGCTCTTCTACTCTGAAAAAAGGTGGTTAGATTACATGTTAATAAGATAACAACATGAAAACTAATAACCAGCATATGTAGTACAGAACCTAACTATAATCATGATAAAATTGGAATTCTATAATCACAATAATTCTATGTAATACAGAAGCCTAACTATAATCACATTAAAATTGGAATTCTATTGTGATAAACCGCAATTACCAACCAATAAAACTAGATAAAACACAAAGAGTGAAAAATTTTAAGACAACGTAATCGAAGGAACTCTCCATTCCTCCTTTAACCTAAAAAGACAGAAAATCGATATCACAGTCTACCACAAGGTCCACAAGGTCGGACCTGGTTGTACAAGTCTTTAGGTGTGTATGTTGGAATGAGGATGAGAGGAGAACACCAAAAAGTGGAGATGTATTGAGAATGCAACACTTGTGTTAAAAGAATGACCGAATTGAGGAATATATACTCTACAAAGGAAACTAACCCTGGGAGAAAAACCTCTAACTAGAGGGGAAATACCCCAAGGATGTGTTCACACCACACTACTATTACAATTATGAACCTGTGTAACACCCCTTGTATATACCTCATGACAATACCCTCTTCTAACTGCAGGTAGTCCCAAGATGTTCGAATAGTGCATGCCAAAGTTACTTGTGAAATGTGCATCACAGTCAGAAAAAATCTCAGAAGGAAGGCCATGATGTACAAAGGTGTACTTTATAAATAGTCGAGCTGCAGCAGGTCCTTTGAGAGTTTTTCAACAAGGAATGAAATGGGCCTGTTTGATAAGTCTGCCCAAATCTGGTCATTTCCTTGAGGTGTTCGTAGAATTCTGAAAATACAATCCATGGTAATGGAATCACACAAAGAAGGTGGTATAGGAACAGGTTGGAGAAGACCTGGGATCTTTCCTCTGTCAAACTAAACCTTCTAACAAATGAGGCATTCTCCCACATGAACCCTTGGCTCAATTAATAATTGTGTATTTTCTCATACCAAGCCCTTGGAGCTTGTTTCAGACCCTACAATGCTTTACACAACTGACACACTTTACATTCCTGTCCAGGCATCACAAATCCAATGACTTGACTCACATGACTTCCTCATCTTAAGTCTTGGGTGTGAATGCCACTAAAAAATCAAATGGTCAGCCTAGGGTGTGAATGCTACTAAAAAACCCCACCCCTTAGCTCTTATCTTATCTGGTTTTTTCCATTCTCATAGACTCTTCAATCTTTCGAAGACCTTGATAAACTCTCTCAGATTATACAGGCAGAGTTCGCCATGACCCCTCTCCAGGTTGATGCCATCTTTTAGACAATGGCATTCCTCCACGGAGTCTGGGCCTTACCCAAGTGGAGATTACCGAGGCTAGCATTGGAGTCTTCCAGGAGACTGCCAGAGAGTGGTGTTGATACAACATGGTACGCACGGGTATCCACATGGTTTGGTGGTCACAGCATTCAGATGGACAGACTTCCCCCCCTTCAGTACAGCATGAATGCACCACCCGAGATCTTCCCATGAGATGAGATCAACCGTATCATACGGTTGGACCTCCTCCAACTTCATACGTCTAGGGCTTCGGGGGAGAGGAGTTCCCCACCAAGATCCAATTCTACCATGACCACTTCCTGAGGGTCTCGGAGTATGGTCTCGTCATCAAACCTCAGTATTTTGAGATAGGAGAGTCACATGCACTAAGGATCACCATCAAACAGTTGCGAGTCTCAACCATCAACTGAGGATTGAGGCAAGGAGAGCTGCAAGAATACCCAGAGAGCAGAGGATCTACAGACTATGCCCGATGGGGGAGGTCGAGACAGAGGAGCACTTTCTCTGTGTCTGCCCAGTCTACTATGTGTAGGCAGGGTCTCTCTCCCATCTAGACCACTGCATGTAATGGGAAGTGCCCAGTGGTCTGCCATGCTCATCAAGTATACTATCATTCCTAATGATCGGCTTCCTATCAGTCTCTTCGAGGGTAGAGGGCGGAACCCTTCGAAGAGTGTTCCTGAAGCTCCCCCAAGCTTTCAGGATGGCAGTCATGAGAGGAGAGGCAAGAGATCTGAGAGGGGTGGAAGTAAAAGTCCAACGAGGGCTGTCCACCCAATCATCTCCCAAGGTAGGTGTGCAAGCCTGAATGCATCCAAAAAAGAAATCCTTCCAAGGTTTCTGCCCAGGCATGAGTCCCCTCACCACCACCTTACAAAGCAATGCCCTGCACTACAAGTCTGGGTCAATGATATTAAGGCCCCTTCACATGTAGGGAGAATAATGGTCTGCCGTGACATCAAGTCCACTCTATAAAAAATTCTTGACTAGTCTAATGAGCTGAGTGATGCAATCCCTAGACCGAATCCCTAGACCGGCACCAGCAAGAACACACAAACCAGGCGGTGGCCAAAAGAACCTGGTTCACTACCACAACTCTAGATGCAAGGTTGAGTTTGGCTGAGCTCCAAAAAATGAGCTTTTTCCTTATACTCTCGAGTGCTGGGGCAAACTACTGTGCTGGAGAGATGCCCAATCCTACCTGGCATCCCAAATATCTGACAGGAACACCCCTCTGAATCCAGGAAAAGCCAATGTCAACTCCCTAGCCTGGAGTGTCCTCATCACTGATCCAAAAGCCAAAGGATTTATGCCAATTAATGTGTGTGCCTGCAGCTAAGCAAAAGATATCCAAGGCTGTATGAAAAGAATCAAGTGACTGTGAAGAGGCTTCAATAAAAATAGCAGTGTCATCAGCCAACTCATAGTCAAGAAGCTCCTGCTCCTATCTCAAGGGCAATCTCAGCCCATAAAGATCAGCCTGAGATCTAAGGAAGATACTCATAGCTTCTACCACAAAAAGAAAAAGGAAGGGGGCTAAAGGACATCCCTGACGAACTGACCTGAAAATCTGAAACTTGTCACCCCTTACCCCTCTGATCAAAACCTGGCTGTGGACTGATCTGTAAAGGGAGGCCAACCCTCTAATCCATGCATCCGAAAATCCAAATCATAGAAGAGTGCCCTCAAGAAAACCCCAATCTACTCTGTCATAGGCTTTCTCAAAGTCCAAGAGTAGAACTGCCAGCCTCTGCTTACTCTACATAGCTCACTCTGTGGCTTCCCAAAAGGAAAAGATATTATCAAATATGCTCATGCCATGCACAAAGCCTGTCTGAGTATCATGGATGAGGTCTGGAAGAAGGGACTGCAATCGGATGCTGATCGCCTTGGCAAGGATTTTGTATAGAGTGCCCAAAAGAGTGATGGGTCTCCAATGGGATACATTTCCTATTGCCACCTTTCGAGATAAGGTGTATGAGTCCCTCGATCAGTGAGTCAGGCATCTCACCCGAGTCCCAAATGCCCTGCAGGGCTGAAGTAATATGATCACCTATCATATCCCAAAAGGCTGTAAAAAAAGATGGAGTAAGACTATCGGAACCAGGGCACTTGCCCTTATGAAGGACGGAGAGCGCAGTCCTGAACTCTGTGTTGGTAAAGCGTGCATCAAGTGAGCATATCATCTCTGGTGTGACCAACACAGGTAAACTCTGCCAAACTACATCTCTAGCCACAACTCTGGCCTGTGTGTCAGGATCTGCAGAAAGAAGAGAGGCATAAAAATCTGTCGCTAAGTGCATGATAGTATCCGGATGATACTGCAAAATGCCATCAGAGTCAATAAGCTGCCTGACACTCTCTCTACTATGTCTGGGACCACGTGTAGAGAAAAGTGTTTATTGACTCTCCCTCCCATCTGTATCCAAAAGGACTCCCGTGCATGAAAGGCATACTTTGTTCTCTGATCAAGCAATGTCTGCAAGTGAGCCCTTGCTGCAGCAAGGCGCTCATGTATCCAAGCATCTGATGGTCGTCTCTGCTCCTCCCTCTGCAAGGCTGCCAACTGCCGGCAGATACCAATCTCCCGCCTGAGTACCTCACCTCGACAAGCACTAGCGACAGAGTGATAAAAGTCACTGATACTGGCATGTGCTGTGGCCACATGTGAAGGATCGGCCACCCCTCTTGCCATTTCTTCCATTTCCGTTTTGGAGGGGGCCGAAAACTCTGTTTCTTCCGTTTCCAATTCTTCTGTTTCCTGGTAACTATGCCTCCTTGCGGCCTGCTGCCCCCTCCCCCGCAATCCCTCCTACCTTGCTCGGCTGGCTCAGCCCTCCACGACAGCACCCCCCTCGCGGGTCTCCTCCCTAAGCCCTGGATGCACCTCTAGCAGCCCCAACTGCTCCTTCCTCTCTGCGCCACCTGTGCCACCTTCCAACTACCCCCGCCAGAGCCTTCAGCCACCCCCGTCGGCTCTATTCCTGTCGCGATAACTGCTGTACCAGCCCTCGCCATCTCCAACTACTCCTGCACCTCACACAAGCTCCTAGCTGATGCGCCTCCAAATGGGCCTACTTTAGGGTTCCTCTAACCTGCAACAAGGCCCAAAAAAGGTGACAAAATATAAAGAGGGGAGAGGAGAAGAGTGGAGATGAGGAGAGAGGGCACAGCTAGAGAGCACATCACAAATGACTAACTGTACACTAGATTTAGTTGAAAAAATAGAATATATACAAACCCATTTAGGGTTAGGGTTAGGAGATCTAACCCTTTTCTTTATAGCACTCTATAAGGTTAGTGCTATGCACATATGATCACATGATGATGCTATGCACACGTGATCACATGATGTTGAGCGTGAACTCTTAATACCTTCCCTCAAGATCAACATCATGAAGTAGGCCTTCCCTCAAGATAATGATTCTGGGAAATCGAAGAAGGACTGAGCATTACATTCCATCACACCCCTTTAATGGGAATGTCCTTCCTCTGCGTCAAACCAAGAGCTAGTCGGTGTTTCTCGAATAGCTCTTTACCGAGTGGTTTGGTAAAGATGTCTGCAACATTCTCTTTGCTATCACAATGCTGCAGTGTGATGTCACCAAGTAATACTATTTCTTTGATGAAGTGCTCTCTGACATCAATGTGCTTTGTCGGAGTGATATACTCGATTCTTGGCCAATGCTTGAGCCAATTCATTATCACAGTATATTGTTGTTGGCTTTGACTCATCAAAGTAATCTGTTTCTGACAATAGTCTTCTGAGCCATGTAGCCTCACATGCACCTGTAGTGAGTGCTCTATATTCTGCTTCAGTCGAAGACAAAGAAACAGTTGGCTGTTTATTTGACAACCATGATATAGTACCTTGACCAAGAAAAAATGCATATCCCTATGTCGATCTCCTAATCTCATGATCTCCGACATAGTCACTGTCACAGCATCCATGCAAACGTGGATGACTTCCTCTGTATTCTATCACAAACTATCTTGTACCTCTGATGTATCTCAGTGAGACTATTTTGGATTTGCCATAAATTGTGCTTACTGCATAACAAATATCTGACCGTGTGATTGTCAGATATATAAGAGATCCGATGGGTTGCATGTGGTACCTATCATTGACTGTGGGCTTTTCTGAATCTTTAGTAAGTTCCAAACTCTGTTCCAAACTCTGTTCCATGGGAGTGACTGCAATCTTGCAATCTGTCATATGAAACTTCTTCAAGAGACTGTTAACATACTTGAGTTGACTCATGAATGTGCAATATGAATCTCTCCAGAACTCAATTCTAAGACAATAGTGCATAAGTCCAAGATCTTTCATGTCGAACTTTGTATATAAGTCTTGTTTCAATTTTCTAATGAAGCTATCCTTGCTTCCTGTCACAATCAGATCATCTACGTACAAAAGTACAATAGTTTTTTCTAGTAGAGAGTATAATCTACATTGGACTTCATGTATCCCATTAGCAAAATACTTGTCAATTATGCTGTACTAACTTTTGGGTACTTGCTTTAAGCCGTAGAGACTTTTCTTGAGATGGCAAACCTTATTCTCCTTTCCTGGTTCAACATAACCTGCTGGTTGTTGCATGTAGACTTCCTCATCTAGATAACCATTGAGAAATGCATTCTTAATATCGAGCTGGTACACATTCGATCTGCTGAGTGTCGCTAGTGATATCAAGAACCGTATGGAATCCATCTTTGCTACTGGAGCATAAGTCTCATCACAATCTTGACCATATTGCTGTGCAAATCCTTTTGCAGCTAGTCTGACTTTATATCTCTAAATACTTGCCATCTAAATTGTACTTCACTTTGTATACCCATTTGTTTGCTATGGCCTTCTTACCTGGTGGAAGGTCACATAATTCCCAAGTATTATTCTTATACAAAGCATCCATTTCTTCATTCATAGCAGTTTGCCATTCTGGCTTGTCTACTGCGTCTTCGAAGTACATTGGCTCTTCTGTAGCCATGATGGTAGTCATAAGAGCATAATTAGTGGTTTCCGCCTAAATTTCTTTGCCTTTTTAAGCATATGTCAATCTGACTAGAGGTCTGTTTTCCCTAGTAGACCGTCTGAGCTGTTGTAGCTCTGCTTGAGGTATGGCTGGCAATTCTTACTCTTCTTCATCAACCTGTTCTGTAGATGACTATGAGATCGATGCTTCTATCTCCTATGTAGGTGAGGTTTTCCATTCTGATTCCTCATCAAAGATTACATCTCTAGAGATAATGACCTTGCGGTTGTTAGAATCATACAATTTGTATACTTTGCTTTCTTCACTATAGCCAATCATGATGCATTTACGTGACTTCGCATCCAATTTCCTGCGATAATCATCATGTATGTGGACATACGCTATGCAACCAAATATGCGGAGATGCCCAATATGTAGCTTGTGTCCAGTGAATGCTTCATAAGGAGTCATATCCTGTATCGGTTCGGTAAGAAGCCGATTAAGCAAGTAGTTTGCTGTGGCTATTACTTCTGCCTAATACTGATTCGAAAGATGTTTTTCACTAAGCATTGCTCTAGCACTGTCTGCTAAAGTCCCATTCTTCCTTTCAACTCTTGTATTTTGTTGAGGAGTATCTGCACATGTGAATTGTCTTCGTATACCGTGACTTCTGCAAAAGTTCATGAATGTTGAAGACATGTATTCACCTGCTCTATCTGATCTCATGACCTTGATCTTTCTGCCTGTTTGATTTTCTACCATGGCTTTGAATTCTTAAAATCCGAAAAACACTTCAGATTTCTCTTTCATAAAGTAGACCCAACAATATATGCTGTAGTCGTCGATGAAAGTCAAGTAGTAAAGTGAACCATTGATGCTGCGGGTCTGGGCATAACACCATACATCTGTATGTATTAAATCAAGAATACCTCGTGCACAAGAGGTACTTCTGCCAAAGTTGGTTCGCTTTTGTTTGCCGAAGTAGCATGCTTCGGCAAACTTTTCCAAGAAACTATAGCTTTGGAATCCCAATTGCCATATTTTGATTCCTGAGATCTAACAAGTACTTGAAGTTGACATGACCATATCTCTTGTGCCATTTTGCAGATAGTGGCATCTGTTGCGGTTAAGCTGACATGGCATGCTTATCTGATATTGTAGCTAGCATTCTGTATAAGCGTCCTTCCTTGACACCTTTTGCTACTAGCTGACATCTTTTGGATTTGTCTCTGATAGTGCATTCATCACCGGCGAAGATGACTCAATAATTATGTTCCGTCATTTGACCTACTGACAAAAGATTCTTGCTTAGCTTCGGAACATAGAGCACATCTTTCACCAATTCTTTCGTACCAGTGATTGTTCATAGGGATAACGCCTGTCCCTTGAACCAGATTCAGTGTATTGTCTACTGTGTAGATGACATTTTTCTGACCTTCTAATGGCTTCATTTCTGTGAACCATTCCTAATGATTTGTCATGTGAGATGATGCATCGCTGTCGATATACCAAGGATCCTGTTCCACTTCGTCGACTTGATAGTTGTAATCCTCTTTGGGATTGAAATCAATCTAGATACTTTGTATCAGTCTGCTGCATTTCCTTGCTTGCAAGCAACATATTCCCATGTTCATTTGCAAAATGACTGTGACTAGAATATCCACCACGATGATTTCCTCTACCTTGAAAATTCCCTCAATTACTACTGGATTGACCGCCTTGGTCGTACTGCTTCTTACGGCAATCTCTGTCATAGTGTCCAAACTTGTGACAGTAGTTCTACTGGATGTTTGACACGTTGGTGGATGCATTCCCTCGTCCTTGAAATCTTCCTCGGTTGAAATGATTTCCTCTTTGCTGATTTTGATACTGCTGAGGATGATGCTGATGCTGATGTTAATGCTGACTTTGATTCTGTTGCTGATGATGACTTCTTCTCTGATATGCCTCTGCCTCTGCCTCTGCCTCTGCCTCTGCCTCTGCCTCTACCTCTGCTTCTGTCTGAAGCTGTGAATGTCTGATCATTAGAATGACCTTTACGTGCTTGAATTGCCTGAGTCCTGAGTTCTTCACCAAGTAGAACTGACTGAAGTTCTTCCAATGTTGAAATTTGATGTTGAATGGCAATACTCTGGACTAGATTCTCGTATCCTTCTCCTAGTCCATTCAAGATTACTTGAACCATTTCTGCAGGGTTCATAGTCTCACTGACGAAATCTGTGAAAGATTTCATCAACAAAAACGAAATTCCGTCGGTGTTACAGTCGTCATGGTTTGTTGGAGCACGTTGTAAGCACAGAGGTCGTTGGAGTCGTCTGTCAAAGGCGTTGTTTGGATGCTTGACTGTGGAGCTTTTACCATCGGTGGAGCTGCGTCTGGCCTTAGAGGCTGGAGAGAGTCACGCTAGACAGACGGCCGTTGGGCGCCAGGTAGATCACAGGCCCGTGGTTGGCAAGGTTGGAGCCGGGAGCAAATTCTGTCGGCTATGGCGTTGCCTTCGTGAAGGCTGGCCCGTGGCTGGAGCGTTGATCGAATGCGTCAATGGAGCGGATGTTGAGCGCTGTTCAGTGCTGGCGGAGCTACGTGATGGTTCCTTTGGAGGCTGGTTCAAAAGCTATGTGATGGCTTGGGTGCTGGAATCAGGCAAGGAGGTCCATTGATGGAGGCGGCCCGTTAGAGGTTGAAGTAGGAGATGAAGGCCTTGTTGAAGATGGCGCTGGCCTTGGAGTCTTGGAGGTGGCTAAGCGTAGAGCTCTTGGAGCCACTGTGCGAGCTGAAGGAGTCGATGAGAGCTGCTGTTGCAGACTGGATGGCATCGTTGGAGAGGTAGTTCGTAGCTTGAAGTTGTTGTAGGATGCACCACTGCAGGGTCGACTACCTTGCTGGCTGCATAGGTGCCATTGTGTGAAAGCCGAGTGTAGATAGCTTTTGCTGCAGTCCGCTTGCTGTAGGAGATGTAAGTCACCTTATGTTGCTAGAAGCATTGAACACTCGTTGAGGCTTTGCTCATAGATAGACAGCATTGCTTTTCTTAGGAGCTTGATGTAGATAGAAGCAGAGTAGCTGGAGATTTGTTTGGTGGTGCCAAAGCCACCTTGGCTGTTCTTGAGAAGGACTCAAACCAGAACATAGAGAATGAAACTTCCACCAAAACACTCAAACTCCAAACTCACTAAATCCCTCAAAAAAGGAGCAGAAATTCAACCTCTCACACTCAATAAATTTCTCTCAGTGAAGAACTCTCCCTATCCTTCTCACAAACTCTCAAGGAAACAATGAATTGAATGGAAGGAGATTAACGGAAATTTCTCAATCTCTCATGGACGGAATTCTCACATGAATGGAAATTTCTCTCTTTCTCTCTCTCTCAACAATGAATCGAAAGAACTCTCTCTCACATAAAAGGATAGTGGACGGAAATGTATGAGATTCATGGAAATCTCAACGAAAATTTTCTATCACTCTATGGAAGTGAATGGAACACTCAATCTCTCTCGATCTCTCAATCTCTCTCACACTCTCAAGGATCACAATGCCTCAGCGGAAGGCAAGGGCGCTCTGATACCATGACAAAATATGAAGAGGGGAGAGGAGACGAGTGGAGATGAGGAGAGAGGGCACAGCTAGAGAGCACATCACAAATGACTAACTATACACTAGATTTAGTTGAAAAAAATTTAGTTGAAAAAATAGAATATATACAAACCCCTTTAGGGAGCGATGAAGCGCCATGACGGGAATGCCCGGAAGATATGTTGATGTCGGCCATGGGAGCAGCTACATGGGACAATCAGCCCATGACTCTCAAAGTGACAGAGTGAGAGTCACCAAATGTCGGAGAAGAATCTCAAGTTTGAGCAATTAGGCCCAAGGGGGGGCAAAATTCCCAAATGAATGTACCAAATGGTGATGAAATTACACGAATTTCGCAAAATCCCCAAAAGATTTACATAGTAGAAGCTTCAATTATGCCAAAAGAAGACACAGGACAGAAAAGCCCTAAATTTTAGGGTTAGGGTTGCTGCAAAATTAGGGTTTGCAGAAAATTGGGGCTTTTCAAAATTTCCTAGAGCATAGTGTTCTAGCAATACTAGGGAAGCTTCAGATCATAAAAGCCGCAACAAATTCACCCAAAATGAGGCAAAATTCTTGAAAATCGCAATTTAGGATTTTGGGCTCAGAAATGGGCTGGAACAAGCCGCTCTTCAGGTCGTCATGGAGCAGAAATGCTGGGCTTCAAGGTCGGTCTGAATCCCCTCCAAATGTGGCGGCGATTTTGGAGCTGGAATCCCAAGAATGGTGGCTCATTTCAGATGCAGGTCGTCTGTCGCCAGTATGTCGCCAGTATATGCGAGACGCCGCCAACATCATCACAACGACACCTTCACAGGAGCTGTCACAGGTCAGGGGCGGAAGGAGGAGAGCGAGGAGCGGCAGCAGCAATGGGCAGAATTCTTGGCCGAGATGCGTGAGCAGACTGCGAGAGAGGCGTGATCAGATTGCGAGGGATGCCTGAGCAGATTGCGAGGGAGGCGTGAGCAGATTGCGAGGGAGGAGAGAGGTAGCAAGCAGAGGAGTTAGCGGAGGAGATAGCGGGCAAGAGGTAACATCAGCGCGGACAAGAGAGGTAGCAAACAGTGGAGATAGCAATTCGAAGGAGTCCTTCAATTCTAAGGAAGGATTACTGCAACATCGGCATTCTTGAGGCTGATGGCGCAACAAAAATCAGCAATTCGATGAATGACGTAGATGACGAGCCGTGAGCTCTGACAACAAGTGGTGCAAATCCGCTTCAACAA
The DNA here is from genome assembly GCF_047967505.1 of Dipteris shenzhenensis. Lineage (NCBI taxonomy): Eukaryota > Viridiplantae > Streptophyta > Polypodiopsida > Gleicheniales > Dipteridaceae > Dipteris > Dipteris shenzhenensis. Next base: position 17,918,015 of record NC_141596.1, read on the forward strand.
TGGCCGATGAGCTTCAGCAACTCGTGAAACATCTTAACAGCTCCCAATAGCCAGTCACAGTAGCAAAAACAGAAAGTCTTTGTTGGCAAAGGTCGAGCTACTCAATCGGCGAGGAATGCCATCAGGCAGGAGCTTCAAGGTGGCTCTGATACCAACTGTTGAAAATGGGGAGAGGGTGAGAGACACTCAATCACATGATTGGAGACAAGAGCTGAGGCATGAACTGATGTTGATAGATTGTGTTATCATAGCAAGTACATAGCCTCATTCATAGGCTGGGCAAGCATTATCTTCCCACACAGACACCTCAGATGAGGTCACACACAAGAGAATCTAGATCCTATAATCTAGGGGAGGAATCACACCTACCACATGAGGTGGCACAAGTGCCCTCCAGACTCTTCACACTCACACAACTGTAGGACACTCCTAGGACTCTAGGACCACACACACACTAGGACTCCGATTCCAACAAAGATTTGGTTTACCGAAGTGGGAGTCAACCTCACATGCGAGACAGCATGGAGCGTTGGTAAAGCCGAGACCCCAACAAGACCCCTTGTAATGAAACTCCAAACAGCTATGGACAGGTCTACCCTCATGAGCATGAGGGCAACCTTGAAGGGGACCAGAATATACTTGGATGATGACCTCACATTGCTGCAGCAAGAGCATCGGAGAGAGGGAATGGTACAGGTTATGGCAGCAAGAGATGCAGGTAAATGGGCTGCCTATAGGGATGGCAAAGTGATTATCAGAGAGAGAGCAGACAGGGGAGAAAGGGAAGGAAGAGAAGAGGGAGAAATATACAGCACATGACGGTGTCAGACCTAGGAGACGAGCACCAGGAGGACTGAAAATGGCAGTTTGTAACTGCAACGGCACCCTCTCGTCTGGCCCAGGAGGCTTCCTGGAGACATACACTGACAGGGACATAGTTTTCTATACCGACACGAGAGCCCAAAGAGAGGGCTACCCACCGTGCCAGGATACACATGGGAATCTGCCCACAGGAAGGAACTAAGGATGGACAGTGGAGTACGAGGCTTTGGGGGTGTGGCTGTCCTCTTCAAGCCAGCCCTCAGGCCACTCCTTTCAGTGGTTAGGAAAGAGGAACATGCACGGCATATGTGGATTACAGTCCGGATACTAGAGGCATGACCGATCTTCATTGCGGTGTGCTACTTTCCTCTGGATACATCATCATATGCACGTGAGGTTGCCACAGAAGGGAACAGCCCGTATGAGAGTATACACGATGATATCACAGAGTTCACTAGACAGGGTGACACCCTCCTCCTTTGTGACTTCAATGCACACACACGGGACAACCAGGTGAGACTACTTGACTTTGCATCCGATTCCCTCATAGTACCAGAGTTAGATGCAGTTGAGCTCAGGATTCTGAGACACTTTGCAGTCCACAAAGCAAGTGTAGACCTTCTGGCGTCTTGACTTCGCCTCCTCGATGATGGCTCTCAGGGTAAAAATATGATCCAGTGTGAAGTGCTGTCACGGAAGCCTACCTGCCCAAGAGCCTGCTATCCATGATCCATTGTATAACTACTGATCGCCCTCTCCAATATCGATCCATAAATCTTAGCCAAAGTGTGACCAATCATGAGAGTGCAGTAGTTCCCAGTATCCATAGGGTCCCCTACCTTATGTATCGGTACAATGGTGTTAGTGCTCCAAGTAGATGGGAACCCGTGACATACTGCATGGTTGAACAGTTGCGCGGAACCGGGACCAAGACCTCCTGTCCATGTGCGAAGTACTCTGTACGTAGCCCCTCATGGTCTGGTGCTCTCCGGTTATGCAGACGAAGGAGGGCATTCCTCACGTTCTGCATAGTGAACAAGTGACAAGTAGTGGTCCGTGATGGGAATGGGCCGTTTCCCCTTTGATAGGACTCCCCAACCAATAGTCGAGTCTCCCTCTCGAAAAGATCAGACCACCTCATCAACCCTGCGAGTGAGAAAAGTCTGCTTCTTACGTCGTGTCATCCGACGTGAGATGCGATGCATCTCAGATGATGTCAAGTGTCCCAAGGCCTGCTCACATGTGAGGTGAGCTCTCATCTCCTTACACTCATCATCGTACCAAGGGTTCTAAGGCATCTTTCCAACCGGGGCACATGTGGATCTCCATGGATGAGAACCTCACCCCTCTACAGGTTGAGGAGAGATGCTCTTTGTTGTAGCAGCGGGATCAGGCCCGGACGGAGGAGAAGTGGGTAGTGGTACGAGAGGGACGACTTCTTACAAGCCCCCGTAGGGCACCAGTCCCCTTCCCTACAAAGGGAAGCGGGGTCTATGAGACTCACATATCCGAGACCCTATCTTGCACCATTTGGAACTGTAATGGTACCTTATGGTCCGAACCATGGAACTTCTCAGAATTCTATACAGGTCACGACGGTCTTTTACACAGAGACACAGCAGAGTCCAGAGCGCCCACTACCAGTAGTCAACAAGTATACATGGGAGTCTGTCTACAGAGATAAGATGAGGGATACAGGGGGAGTTTGAGGGTCAGGTGGAGTTGCAGTCTTTTACAGATCCACACTTTTAGGGAGATGCATATTCCAGGTTTCTTTGGATCCAGATTTCGGCACATGGACAGCCGGGATCTGTTTGTTGCAGTTTGCTACTTCCTCCTTGAGACCTCCCACTTTACTAGAGATATTCGAGGTGAGGATGAGACATCTCCATTTGCAATTTTGCTGCTCTTTATCAGTCCATTGTTGACTTTTCTAGCCGCAGACAAGTCCTCCTAGTTGGGGACTTCAACGCATGGACAAGCGCCCGTCAGGTACCACTCCTCGACTTCAAAAATGATTCGACTCTACTGCCAGACATTGACCTTGAGGATGCAAGTATGCTACGGGTTTCGGCTGACAGACAGGGTCCGATCAAATCTTATGGGTAGGCCCTATTAGACCTTGGCAGGATGCATGATCTCATTATTTATAATGGTCTTGACAGATGGCCCGCCTCAGGTGGTTTCACGTGCTTTCCAAATCAGCATTGTTGATTATATCCCCGGCCTTCACATCTCGCATCACTGATTTTACCACAGCACCTCTCCCTCCAGGGACTCATCATACCTATCTTTTCTTTAGCATTTCCACTCCCCGTCGCACATCACCTTCCACCCCACTGAGTTCTTGCTCCACCTATCATGATATACGCTTTGACCACGATCACTCACCTACTTACTCTGGCCATTTGTGCATACTTCTCGCTTATATTGACTTCATACCCCTATTAGAGGATCGCGCTGCCCTTGTCACCCGCTCACTACACGAGGCTGTCCTTCATGCTTTCCCTCACACCACCCGCTCCACCTGCCCACCACCCCCTAGGACCATACCCTGTAATAGCTATTACGATGATGAGTGTAAGGCTTTACGCCGTCAGCTCAGATTCAAAACCAGAAACTGTCTTCCGAGTAACCCAGAGACGCTACGCGAGTATTGTCGGCTAGTACGCAAAAAGAAACTAGACTTCGTTCGTCGAAACGAGGAGGAGCAGCACTCACGTCTGGTATGATTATGCACACACACTTTATGACGTCCCAAATCAGTCAGTCCCTAACCTCTCACATATGCCACGCCCCACATCCTGCACCCTCTTTACTAGGGGGGGTAAAGCATGCCGTAATGAAACTTCATAATGGCCGAGCGAAGGATCATGAGGGACTATGCACTGAGTTCATTACATATGGGATTAACCTCCTAGCCCCGATCTTAGCAAAGCTCTTTAATGAAGCTGTTTATTTAGGGTTTCGACGCATCTGGACCATTAACACTATCTCACCCATCCACAAGGCAATGGATCCCATGAGCCCGAAGAACTACAGAACCATTATGATTAGACATGTCATGTCCAAGATTTATGCATTAGTACTTGATTCCGAGATGCGGAGTGTCGAGGACTTAGAGCAACAAGACAAGCCGGATTCCGGCGTGATCAAGAAACCATGGACTGCATTCTCATGCTCAGATGTATCATCGAGGAGGCGAGGGCACGGAAGTAGAGGGTTTATTCTTGCTTTGTGGATTTCCACAAGGCATTCGACACAGTTCCGAGAGCCCGTCTCATACGGCGCCTACAAGATTTGAGTTATGACAAGGAGATCATTTGGGCTGTCATGGCACTTTACAAGAGAGTTTCAGGCAGAGTCCACACAAGATTTGGGTGGACAGACGAGATCAAGAGCACTATCGGGGTGAAACAAGGGTGTCATTTGAAAAAATAAGAGGTAATTTGAGCATGCAAGGATGATAGGATCCTCTCTGAGATACGAACAAAATGTGTCATGATCACGGCCAATTTAGAAAAAGTGTGCAGAAATTACTATCAATAAGACGGATTCTACCAACAATTGTTATTTCACTACGAAATTTTAGGCTCACATGACAGTATTTGAGTTTAAAAGTTTAGGATGAATCTTGACTTTAACAATGGGATATGACATCAATGTGTGGCCAAACTCTTGTTAACCTTTCCAGACTTAACTTTGAGTTTTCCATTTGACAACAGAAAGCCCACCAACTTGAAACTAGACTCATGCCCTAGCAAAAAGTGAATAGGGTGTATTCAAACAAAATTAGCTTTATAAATACAAATCAAGGACATGGAAAGGAACTGCATTAAAAGAAATCTTGAAATGAACCAAACAAAATAGCAACTGTTGAGCCTTGGGATGTCCCTTGTCACATATTATACAACAAAAACCTTGCTGATGTGCATGGTAAGAGCAATCACTTGTCATTTTCCACAATAGAAAGCCGTACCACTGATGGCAGTAGACCACAATTAAAAACGTGAAACCCATTGTAGTTGCAACGTGAAAAGGCAATCACTTGTACCTATTAATGTCCATGAATACAGAAACCGCTCAGGGAAAGAAACTATGGACTTCAACAAAGCAAACATATTTCAAGCACCACAAGAATAGTACGACAATTCAAAAGATTAGAGAGAGTTAAATATGTTTTCATTATATATTATCCATTGCCAAATTCTTGACTCCATGTGGAATATGTACATTCAAATACTTACGCAAGGCCCTCTGCTGAACCAATAGCTATCACAATGCGTTTCCGCCAATCCAAAAGAGATTCAGTTGCATATTGTCCATGAAGATGTGATAACAAGCTCAAGTTTGGCATGTAGTCGTAAACAATAAGTCTCTCACGACCTTCTGCGCAGTATCCACGCAAGCTTAACAGATTTTTGTGGCGGACTCTACCCAGAATCTCAACTTCCACAGCAAACTCCATTTCAGCTTTTGAGCTCCATATTTTCAAGCGCTTTACAGCAATCTGTCAATGGCCACAAAGAATCTAAGATGATCATCCACCAAGGCATCTGGTGGCTTCTTGCCGGAAGCCTTGGTCAAATTCTCTAGCAGTAAATGAAATCTGTGTAGAAATCTAAATCCAAAACCACCAACTTTTAAAAAGACAGAGGTAAGTGACGGTTAAAAGCCTCACCATCCTCCATGTTCTAGACATAAAAGTTTGAAAGAAGACATTCAGCTCATTTGCTCTTTTTTGCATACGTATTCATTAAATATGCTAGAAACATACACAAACTTGTCATGTAAAACCAAAATGTACAGGGCGCAATCTGACCACAGAGATAAAGACTACAGTGCCATTTTGTATAACAAGGACTAGCTATTTTGGCATTTTCTTGACATCAACACCATTGTTAGTAGAAAGGTGATTGTGTGGGAGCCCCTTACTGTTGCTGGGGCCTAGGGGCCAGCTGGCCCCCAGTTGGGGGGTCCCAGGGGAGCCAACGGCCCCCTTAATGGGGGTTCGGGGGCGAGAGCCCCCAAGGCAACGGTATAGGGAATATTCCATGGACGACTAATCGGTACCACCGACTAGGTTGACTGGTTGGCTTCACCGACTAGGTTGACTCGTCGGTTCCATCGACTACATTGATCCAACTACCGCCCTCATAGCTATAAAGAGGCGACCTCCCCAGTTGATTATACTAGATCAGATCTTCCAGCAGAGATCTTCCAACTATTATCTCTTCACCTAGTATCTGTCTAGATCACCATCTAAGCTCCACTGTGGGAGCGCACGGGTGGAGGGAGCCATCATCTGTACTACATCAGTATTAAAGGAAAATTTTGTTCGTCTTGTTTGCTGTGTACTCTCTATTCTTTGTTCAGTTTCTATTCTGCTGCGCCGTGTAATTTAACATGGTATCAGAGCCCAGGCGGCGGCTCTAAGGATCGAAGAATAGAAGAGAGGCGAGGGCTTCAATAGCATACGGAGTGATGGCAACAGGAAGCGGCTCAACAGGAAGTGGCTCGAGTTCAGCAAGCTGCTACTGCACCAACAATCCAGGCGTTGAGGATTCGCCCACTAGCCTTCACAAAGATCATCAAATATCCAAGCAAATCGACCAACACAACTTACCAAACGGTGAACACAGTGGCCCAAGCCACAGATACGACAGACTTGACACCAGACGGAGGCACATATACATTGGGAGACCTCCCCACACATGCTCACTAGACCGGAGACACGACCCACAAGGGTGACAATGGCGCTTGTCCGTCCTAGCCGCCACCAGTGCCATCAATCCTAGCTGCCACCCTAGCATTAGCCGGCCCTCAGCTAGCCCATCTTCGTCAGCCCGTCGTCTCCATGTCAACCCAAGCTGGGCTGAATCCCAGGCCCAGCCTAGGGGTTAGCTTCAGCTTTGGGGGTACTCAGATATGGCCAGCATGGAATGGCCAACTCTTTACTCAAAATCCTCCTCAACAACGGCAACCTCAACCAAGGCACGATATGCAACGGTGACAGCCATGATGCCGTCTCCATTTGCATGCAACTACCAACAAGCAGGTTCAAAGGGACCCATCATTGGGCAACATGAACAGATCTGTTATTTGCAGGAAACAGTCAAAGAGTTAAGGCTGGAGCTGGCAGAAGTAAAGGCTCGACTTCAGGTTCTAGAAGGGCCTGGCATACAGGCAGTGATTGATGAGGTTGTAAAGTATTGTAAGGCTTCCACCCCTACCCCCCACTTAGTCTCCACAGTCAAGGATTTAGTTCATAATGAAATACGGACGGCCAAACAGGAGGTCATTGTGGAGTTTGAAGCAAATGTCAAAGCAGCCATGCCCAACAACATGAATTGGATAGCTGACGAGGATGACAAGCTTGATAATTCTGATGATGATGGTGAAGCTAGAACAGTCTTTATCGACCCTAGTAAAGGTCATGCTATCCTTAGGTTTAATTCACGAGATTTATGTCTCAAGATTTTACGACAATCATATAAGCTGAAAGGTGCTAAGCTATGGATAGCCGAGGAACTCACAAAGGCTCAGCTGAAAGATAAAGCTACAGAATTAGCCAAAGTTAGGGCCAGCAAGAAGGATGATAAATGGGCAGTGTATCGTGGAGGAATAGCAATCATTAAGGAGTTTAAATCAAAACCAAAAAACTCTCAGTCTTAAAATGATGTATGGCCGACTATATGTTTTCTAGGACATAATCTAGGTACTCTAAATAAATAGCGTTGCTTTATGCACTCTTAGGGAGCTGGCATGTGCCCTCCATAAACCGATGTATTGGATGGCTTTTCTATTGTCTCGTAGACCTTTATTCTCTTGTGGATGTTCATGTTTTAGAGAGCCCTTAGGCCACTTGACAATGCTCCAAATTGCCTCACCAACAAGCACTGCATCCATAGTGGGAAATGGCACTACAAGGCATAGGCCATTTTCCGATGGAAATACCGACGCTTTTTACATTAAAATTTTTTTTTACACACACACACACACACATCTGCAAGTGTCCAATATACTACGAGATCCGGGGTCACTTTTAATGCCTCTTCAGATACAACTTCGGGTTACTTTTCTGCTTTCTCACCTTCCCAGACCAGAGATGTTTGGCTGCCTTTATACATGAGGCAGTTAGACATCGAGACCGCCTACTCAGATCACAGAGGCAAGGACGAGATGCACTGGCAGACTCCTCTCAGAGCATGATCATAGAATTTTTTCAGCCTGACCGCACAGGTAATCACCATGCGGACCTACAACCCAGCCGGGCCCGGATCCATTGACGCGTCATACTCGATAGAGGATGGACATGCAAATTACACTTGGAGATATTCCTTCCATGTTTCAAGTTGGGGGTACGAACAACTGGGGTCACCGCAGCCCTGGTCCAACGTAGAGCTTCCGCCAAGAGATCATGTCGTGTAGCGCCCACGGATAGTCGACAGCACTCTATCTCTGACTTTATGTTACCACAACCTCATCGGGCATTGGGCCCTCATGATCTTGAGTTGGATTCTCCGATGTACTTTGATGATCTATGATGATAGTGGTGATGATGAGGGCCACACTAACATGGACATTATGCTTTTTCTTTGTATTGAGGTTCTTATGACTATGTAGCATGTAGTATGGGGGCTGATGCTTGCTCAGTAGCTCCACCCTTTCAGCTTGTTTGTGTCTGGTTTCTCATAGTCTCACAGACCCATCGTTCTTTTGAAGACTCTAATAAACTCCCTCCCCCACCTCTCTCTCTCTCTCTCTCTCTCTCTCTCTCACACACACACACACACATATCTTTCTTTCTTTCTTTCTTTCTTTTTTGTGTGTGTGTCTATGGGCAGTTTATCGAGATGGGCAGGCACTCATTCGAGACTTGAACCTAGACCCAAATTCGCTCAATCTTAAACCGATGTTATTTAGGCTAATTTCACAGTAGTATTTGGAAGGTAGTTATGCTAAAATAATTTTGAGCTGAGATGCCATGTGCACTGGTCGACTTTCTGGTTTATCAAGATGTTGTAAGTCATTTTAACATTTTGCACTTTGTCCCATAGGCCCGTGAGGCCTACCGACGATGTTAATCTCTCTCTCTCTCTCTCTCTCTCTCTCTCTCTCTCTCTCTCTCTCTCTAATTTTCTAAGATACAATTAGTATTTAGTCATGCATCTAAATAATTGGGGCTGAGCTGCCTTGAGCGCTCCCTCAACTCTCTGGGTATCCAGATGTATCTCCAATTTTTTGGTGTGTACTTTGTCCCATAGACCCATGAGGTCTTTCGAGGACGTTAATATATCTTTCCTTCTTCTCTAATAGGCTATAATAATTTCGAGCTGAGATGCCATGTGCACTAGTCGACTTTCTAGTTTATCTAGATGTTGCAAGTCATTTTGACATTTTGCACTTTGTCCCATAGGCCTGTGAGGCCTCCCAAGGACGTTAATATGACTCCCTCCCTCCCAGGCCCAACCTAGTGGTTAGCTTCAGCCTTGGGGGTACTCAGATATGGCCAGCATGGAATGGCCAACTCTTTCGTCGAAATTGCCCTCAACACCAGCACCCTCAACTAAGGCATGATATGTGATAGTGACAGCCATGACGCCCTCTCAGTTTGCACGCAACTACCAACACGCAAGTTCAAAGAAAACCCATCATTGGGCAACATAAACAGATTTATTATTTGCAGCACACAGTCAGAGAGTTAAGGCTGGAGCTGTCAAAAGTAAAGGCTCGACTTCACATTCTAGAAGGGCCTGGCAAACAGGCAGTGATTGATGAGGTTGTGAAGTCTTGTAAGGCTTCCCCCCCTACCCCCCAGTTAGTCTCCACAGTCAAGGACTAGTTCATAAGAAATACGTACAGTCAAACAGGAGGTCATTGTGGAGTTTGTGTTGGTTATGGCAAGTAATGGAAGCTCAGAAATGAGTTATAGAAGGGCAAACACGAGCTGCTGTATTGAAAATGCTGCTACAATGAGTAGAGGCTCAAGAGGGAGCCAATATGACAAAGCCCTAGGGCTAAATGCCCTAACTGGACTAAATGCCTCAACTGACCTAGGTGGTACATGTACTAACTGTACCAATAGTCCTAACTGACTATAACTAGGCCTACAAGGCACATACCAAGGAGTAAGTGGCACCTATGGATAGCCCATAGACTGGCCTACAAACCCCCCTCCATGGCATGGGCTGAAGTATCATGGGCATGGCTCAAGATACCTGAATATCTAATGTCATGGTTGCACATGTTCATCCTGTAGGGAATAGCAACCTATGACTAAACAAAGTACACAAATCAAGTTACAAAAGGTACTAAGTTTAAAGCTTGCCGAAAAGCCTCAAACTTAGGTCGAGGTAGAGCCTTCGTAAATAGATCTGCCAAGTTGTCTTCAGTGGGAACATAAGACAGCCGAATATCACCTACTGATAATCGATGTCTGACGTAGTAATAGTGAACCTCAATATGCTTTGTGCGAGCATGGAAAACAAGATTCCGTGCAACAACCAAAGCACTCTGACTATCAGTGAAGATGACAGTAGGAGCAATCCGACATGCATAAAGATCTACAAGTAGCTTCCGAAGCCAAACACACTTCATTGTAGTTGTAAAGGGGTGCTTTGTACTCAGCTTCACAGCTAGAAGTAGCAACTGTACTCTGCTTCTTGCCGAGCCATGAAACACATAAAGTACTAAGCATGAAACAGTTGCCACTACATGACACACGAGTGTCCGAACAACCAACCCAATCACTATCAGTGAATCCATGCATGTCAAGTGAAGTATCAACCCCATAAAGGAGGCCTAAATGCTGAGTGCCTTTGAGATATCTGAAGACACGCTTCACGGCATGCCAATGGTGCATAATTGGAGTGTGCATATATCTGCTCAACTGTGAGATAGCATACTATAGATCAGGTCTCGTATGGCATAAGTAAATCAAACAACCAACTGCCTCTGCTGATAGAGAGTGACATCACATGTACCGCTGCCATCCTCAGAAAAGAAGTGAAAACCAAGCTCTAATGGTGTGGATACTGGCTTCCAATCTGCAAAAGCTGTCCAATGTACTTGGATTGTGACATCAAAATGCCCCCCTCACTGCTTGCAAATTGGATGCCCAGATAGTAGTGCAAAAGACCAAGATCAAACATAGCAAATGTCTTCTGCAAATCAAGCTTAAAATCTGCAATTTGCTTAGCATGTGTCCCAATCACAAGCATGTTATCCACGTAAAGGACTAAAATCAGCAAATCTGTCCCACATTTGCGGATGTAAAGGGTGGCCTCTGTAGGGCTGTTCTGAAAGCCAAGTGTGACCAAATGAGTATGAATCCTGGAATACCAAGCCCGAGGTGTCTGCTTCAATCCATAGAGAGCTTTCTTCAAGCGGCATACCTTTCTTTCAAAACCTTCACCCTCAAAGCCAAGAGGTTGGGAAACATAGACTTCTTCCTGCAAATGCCCATGAAGGAAAGCTGTCTTGATATCAAGCTGATGTACCTCCCGATGAAAGTGGGCAGCAAAGGCAATAACAATGTGAATAGTAGTGATCCTGGAAATGGGAGCAAAAGTCTCCTCAAAGTCAATGCCTTGTTGCTGAGCATAGCCCTTAGCAACAAGACGGGCTTTGTAACGGTCCATTGAATCATCAGCTTTCCGTTTAATTTTATAAACCCACTTAGTTCCAATGGCATTCTTGCCAGAAGGCAAATCACACAACTCCCAAGTTTTATTCTAATGGATAGAATCCAATTCAGCTTGCATAGCCTGAATTCAACCAACAATAATTCTGAAAGGCATCTTGATGACATAATGGCTATTCATTGCATTCTGTAACAACCAAGGCATAAGCAACAAAACTAGCATGCTCTTTCCGCACAGCTGCTCTAGTACAGGCTGGCAGAGGAGTATCTTGTTTGCTGTCTTTTAATGTGTCAAGAAGCCAACGGGGGACCTTTTTGGGCTCCTCGATTTCAGCTCCTTCCTTGTCAAGATCCCTATGCAAATGGTCCTGATCAATCAGAGGCATATCAGGCTGAATATCTGCCTGCACATGTGGCTGCAAATGACCAACAGATGGAGGAGGTACAACCTCAGATGGAACATCATCCTGAGCATCGGACGAAAACAAAGACATCAAGTTGTCAAAGATATCTGGGGCATCAACAACGAGCTGTTTTTATAGGAACAAAGGCGTAGTGGTAGATTCATCAAACACAACATCCCGACTGACAAAACACTTGCCCGTGCGGGGCTGATAGAGCTTCTAGCCCTTGCTCTCTAAGCTATACCCAATAAAAATGCACTTGACAGCTTTATCATCCAACTTGGTGCATGTCTGTGAAGGCACATGAGCATAGGCCAAGCATCCAAAAGTCCTCATGTGAGAAATGTGAGGCTTACGACCCTGTCCAAGCCTCATAAGGTGTGATAGTCTGCAATGCCTTTATGGGACATCTGTTCAAAATGTAAGTAGCACACATGACGGCATCCAACCACAACTTGTTAGGCAAATGTTTGCCGTTCAACATGCACTTGGCCATCTCCATCACTGACCTATTCTTCTGCTCAGCCACAGGATTCTATTGAGGAGTATAAGGCACCATGCATCAATGATGTATGCCACGTGAAGCCCAAAAAACAGTAAACTCCTTTGACATGTATTCAGCCCCCCGTCTGTATGAAGGTGAGCAATGTGCAGCCCACTCTCATTCTCAGCTAAGGCAATAAAATGCTTGAAGCATGAAGACACTTCAGATTTGAATTTCAAGGCGAAAATCCAAGCGTACCTGGTGAAGTCATCCATAAAAGTGAGAAAATAATAGAAGCCCCCAAGAGCTGCAACCCTCATGGGTCCACAAACATCACTATGAACCAAATAAAGCTTGCGTGAGGCACCAACTCTCCCATCCTTGGGAAACGCAACACAGTGCATCTTACCAAGCAAGCATGGTTCACAAACATGCTTTGAAGGCATATGCATTTTGGGAAGATCAATAACCATACCATCCTTATATAACTTCACCAAAGGTCCAAGTTGAGGTGTCCAAAACTCTCATGCCAAAAATGAGTATCTTCCATGGTAGAATCAAGAGCAAAGGCAAGTGTAGCATCATCCAAACACCTGTCATATGCATCAAGTCTATGAAGACCTCTAGTCAATGTGCCAGTCAAGACCATGGTAAAGGCATGTGTAGCATCATACTCTGCACACCTAACACCATAAAAAAGAACCTGATAGCCACATGTAGCTATGGCTGAAATGGAAATGAGGTTCTTGCGAATGCCTAGAACATAAAGCACATTCTTTGAGAGTATCGGAGGATGGGCTCATCATCAAACCTCGGTATCTGGAGGACAGAAGAGTCTCACACGAGGATTGCCATCGGACAGATGCGGGTCTCGTCCCATCAGCTAAGGATCGAGGCAGGAAGAGCTGCAGGCATACCCAGAGAGCAACGGACTTACAGGTTATGCACGATGGGGGCGGTCGAGACAAAGCAGCATTTTTTCTGTGTCTGCCCAGCCTACTATGAGATCCGAGGGCGCTACCACTGCCTTATACAGGAGGGACACGGCTTTGGCCCACTCTCACGACTGATCCACTTCCAAGACCAAGTTTGTATTGGGCTCTACCTGCTGATGGAGATGCGACGACACAAAGAGACTACTACGACATATCAGAGAGCAGCAGGATGGGACCACCGCACCACAAGGCACTGAGGTAGATCGAGCGCAAAGACAGGTCACGGATTTCTATGCATTTGACTCAGCTCCAGGCACTCTGGGGAAGACGAGGAGGAGCTAGCCGACATGAGAGATGTATGGATCAGTGGAAAGAGCCGACATAGCACTGCTGGGCGAGGGACACAGAGACCGTACACGACGCGACAGGCGACCAGAGCACACAGGATCGAGGTTCGATCTATTTCAGCTCTCCTCAGGGGAGATCGATCGAGGCGAGGCGTCACCCTTGACATAGCCCATCGGAGACAGAGATTGAGGAGACCACGCACTCCACCACGGGAGACAGCCCGACAGATGCAGATACGTGAGCTCTTTGCATCTCATCAGAGAGCCACCATGGAGCCTGGATACGTGGAGCCGATTCATGCACTTGGGACTCTAGCTCTAAGCACTTGATATTTGCATGCCACCCTCATGCTATTTTGCTACTTTTTTTGCTATTTCGTACTAGTATAGCATTTTAGTACTCAGCAAGGGCCTTAGTGAGCCCTTTGCCCTAGCCCACAGTGGCCTCTATGAGTTACTTGATTCCGTACTTTTTCCCATAGGCCCGCGAGGCCTCCTGCAGCGGACATTAATTTTTCTTTCTTTCTTTCTTTCTAGAGTGACAACAACACCACATACAGAAGTAAGAGCAACTTACCCAATACCTTTCACGGTATATGATGCATTATTGGCACATGTGACACTGCTCCCCAGAAATGTATGCTCTAACGAGCTGAATAACTTCCGGCAAGAAGTGATGTGCTTGCTAGCACCACTATCAAAGAACCAAGCATCATGAACATCTCAAACTATCATGCAAGCATCATGAACATCAGGATTATACCGACATGTAACCAAGAAAGCCCAATGCTGGTCTTGTGCAAAATTAGCGGTTTCATGTCGATCTTCTGCACCACAAGAACCAAATACTGCAAGACCACATTCTTTCTTCTTTTCAGATGCAATCCGTTTCCTGCATTCAAAAATATCATGCTGAGGTTTCTTGCAATAGTTACATCTCTTCTTCTTTTTGTTATCCCCTAAAGAAGAGGCACCATGTGAATGATCAGCATGAAAATGAGGGGGTTTAGCAGCTGAAACCTTGCCTTTGCCTTTGTCTTTATGCTTGGCAGCAAAGGCTTGGTCACCAGCCATAAAAGCATTGCGATTTGCACGACTTTGTTCCTCCTTGAAGGAGAAGAGCAACCAGCTGGTCAAATGAGAAATGGTTGGCATTGCCACCTGCAACCAACCTCAATGTAGTAGCAAAGCGTTGATAAGAATCGGGCAACCCATCAAGGGTATTAAAAACAAGCTGAGAATCAGACATAATCTCATCAATGTTGGCCAATTGCTCTTTCAAATCCTTCACATTAGTGAGAAAGGCATCCATGTTACCACCCTCTTCAAGCTTCAAATCTTTCAACTGCTTACGGAGATAGGCAACCCTCGCCTCATTCCACACCTAATACAAGGATGCAAGCTGATCCCATGTTGCTTAGCTGTATTGCAAGACCGGATATGAGGGATAATAATCCGTTTCACTGAAATAGCAATCAAGGCATGTGCTTTGGCATCACAACCATCCCACTGAATCTACTCCTGTGTAGGAGCCAAAGTACCTGTAGCTGCAGGTGCTCTCTAGAAGTAGCATTAGAACCATCACCTAAAGACCCATCCCTGAAGTAGAACCAAAGGCGGTAGGTGTAGCACCAGAAGCGGCATTACGTGTAGGCCTGGCCTCAGAACCTGAAACAATATGCCATAGATTCTTGGCAACCAAAACATGTCCATCATGTATGACCACATGGGAAAATTGGTGCCATCAAGCTTGTCATCAGCCCCAAGCATCCCAAACAAATCATCCTTGCTGCTAGTAATGGTGCTGAAATTCAAGACAAATGCATCAACTAGCAAAGCAAATGAGAGGAAGGCAGCCTCTCCACATCAAGTGACAAAATTCTGTTCAAGCTTCAAAGCTTATCCCTGCAAAAGACTCTGTTGTCCTAAGGTGTACCTGTTGCAAGAAAAATCCCCAAAAGGCAACACGAGGCCTTTCAAGGCAACACGGGGCCTTTCCAAAATGCAAATGAAGAAAAAATTGGAAAGAATCAATGCAACAACGGTTTAACCAATGATGTATCCCGAAAGGACAGCAGTGAAAAAGCTCTAAATGCGAGCAGAGAGTTTCACCCTTGAAGGAGAGGTGAAAATGAGAGCAAATGGCAATGTGAAAAGCCAATAGAGGGCTGGAAATGAGAATTACAGCAAGAGAAAGTGCTCCCACGAGGAGAACAATTCCAAATGAGAAAAGGGTGATCCAATGGAGGGAAACTCGCAACCCGAGGCAAAGGATAGCCAATGGAAGAAAAAAGGGCTCAAGGAGAGATCTCCAAATCACTTCAGCAATCTCCAAGAAGCATCAACAGCCGGCACGCAGCACGAGGCAGCAAGAAACACCTCTAAAATGCAGGCATGAACATCGAGGCAGGTTCAAACAACCTTCCGGTGCATTAAAAGCAAGTGCAGCAGGTCCGTACAGCGTGTACGGACTTTACGAATGGCCGTACAGTCGCCGCACAGCAAACAACTGCCACATGTGCGAATTGAACAAGCCGTACAACTGTACGGATTCCATACAGCAGGTAGCAGCAACACGTGTGAAGGAATTTCTGAGAAAAAAACAGCTCCCTTAGATGCTCCAAAATGTGGTCTTCTCGTGTCAAAATCAGGGTTTTCGTGACAAAAGTTCTTGGAGAGGCCTCAAACACTCATGGGTGTGTAGAAACCAGCAAAAACAGCAGGAATGAGGGCTCAGCAGGCTGCCAAAAAGCTTGGGAAAGCTGTCAATGGCTAAGGGAATGGATTCCCGACTTGCTCTGATACCACTGTTGGCTATGGCAAGCAATGGAAGCTCAGAAATGAGTGATAGAAGGGTCAAAACGAGCTGCTGTATTGAAAATGCTGCTACAATGAGTGGAGGCTCAAGAGAGACCCAATATGACAAAACCCTAGGGCTAAATGCCCTAACTGGACTAAGTGTCCTAACTTACCTAGGTGGTACATGTACTAACTGTACCAATAGTCCTAACGGACTATAACTAGGCCTACAAGGCACATACCAAGGAATAAGTGTCACCTATGGATAGCCCATAGAATGGCCTACAGTTTGAAGCAAAGGTCAACGAAATTGATATTCAACAGGAGATCAAGGAACATGAAGCCAGACAAATCAGAATTGGGGGGCTCCCAAAAGGATGGTACAAGGAGGAGGACTCATTCAATGATACCCTAGCAAATGTCAAAGCAGCCATGTCCGACAACATTGATTGGACGGCTGATGAGGATGACAAGCTTGACAATTCTAATGATGATGGTGAAGCTAGAACAATCTTTATTGCCGAGAGTAAAGGTCATGCTGGCCTTACGTTTAATTCACGAGATTTACGACTCAAGATTCTACGACAATCTTACGACTCAAGATTCTACGACAATCTTACAAGCTGAAAGGTACTAAGCTATGGATAGCCGACGAACTCACAAGAGCTCAGCTGAAAGCTAAAGCAACGGAATTAGCCAAAGTTAAGGCTGCCACAAAGGATGGTAAATGGGCATGTACTGTGGAGAAATAGCGCTTATTAAGGAGTTTTTAAAAAAACCAAGACTCTGAGTCGTATGGCTGACTATATGTTTTTCTAGGATATAATCTACGTACTCTAAATAAATGGAGTTGCTTTATGCACTCTCAGGGAGCTACCATGTGCCCTCCCTAAGCTGATGTACTGGATGGCTTTCAGTACATGGCTTTTATCTATTGTCCCATAGACCTTTGGTCTCCTATGGATGTTAATAGACTCTCTCTGTCTCTCTCTCTCTCTCACACACACACACGCACATGCGAGCAAACTAGACATAGTTTCATGCTGTTTCACACAACGTAAGAGGCGGGCTTTCCTCTCACATAGGCTAGATGAGGTGATTCGCTCTTTCCAAGGAGGGGGCCCATCACCCCACTATTGCATGGGGGCTTCTCTCATAGGGGAAGCCATCATTCCAATCACGAACCCGGCTATCTAGCACACATACGCCACATTGCTCTATGATGTCCTCCCTACCCAAGCCCACCACATCCACCTGGTTTACCAACATGGAATCATTGCACTGACTCCATAACAGCAAAGCCTCGAACCGCGAGGGGCTACGACCCTTGAGGCTCCTAGAGCAAGGCTTTTTCCTAAGGACCTTTTGTAGACTTTAGTCTAACAATGCTAGTTCAGTTGGGATACGCTAACGAGACAAAGTTCTTTCTATAGATTTGCTCATTTTCTTTCTTTATAGATCAGTTGTACAAATCCTATGATCAGAGAGCACGATGCTATTTCTTTTTATTAGAGTTGCCTGCTCAGATTAAGTGATTCTTAGCCTGAAGCATTTTGATGTTTGACTAAAATGCGAGAGACACACGCACGAGAGAGAGAGAGAGAGAGAAGCTTTTTAGAGGTCATTCTCAAGACTTGCCCAGATGGCAGATATGCTCAGAAATGAGTAAGTTTGCAGCGTTTCCCCGTCTAGCCCTGCGTTTGTTGTTGCAATCTTATAGCATTGCAGGTGCCCCAGTGGAGATGGATTTTTTCCCTCTCCACCTGGGCATTATAGGGCTGGTTCTATTTTCAGTTTGAAATCGTCACTTACGTTGAAAGAATCGTCTGAGGGTTTGCAAATTTGAGCAGGCAATATTTGAATACCCATTTTGTAGAATTATATTTAATGTTATATCATTCAGACATACTGGATATATTACTCCTCTTGAGGAGAGGTACATAGATTTTCAAAGCAGATCCCTTCTTGCTCTTAAGGAGCAATATTGCAGCTTGTGGAGGTCCTTGACTTTTGTCAGCTAAAATAGGAGATACAAGGTTGTTAGTGCATCATATTTCCATCACGAAATCACCTTCATCAACAATCGCCATATGATTTCGTCGCGTACAATGAGTACAAGCAACATGAACAACAAAATTTCTTAAGGAAAGGACATCAAAACAACCACAAAGTGATAATTCCTCTGTTTATTTGCTAAGGATGGTTTATGCCACATGTTCATTGCTTTATGCCTATTAGAATTTAAGGCATGTCACACACAATCTATAACTTCTACTTACTCCTCTATCTTGTTTAACAAACCTAGTCCTGCAAACTTCCTTACTTCAATGGAAGTTGGTGCAATGAGCTCTTACCATCTGAAAAAGATCCCAAACAAATTTTTTTTGGGGGGGGGGGGTTTGGATCGTTTTTTTTCCTTTTTAAATTTTCTACTTATGTTCATCATATGATTTCCACCATGTTTTCTTCACGATGAAGGATCCATCATGGTGGGCCTCAAATACAAGAGGGAATATAAAACTGAGGCGCATGAAAAAAATGGAGAGATGTGTAATGAGAAATTATCATACCTGTGACCCATCCCATAGTTGGCCCCAATAAACACTCCCAAAGCTCCCTTCTCCAAGCTTATTATCATAATTAAAATTATTGGTCGCAGCGTGCAGTTCCTTTAAAGAAAATATTCGCCAGCTATTGTATTTCTTCTCTACTGGAGACCTATAAGACATTTGACAACAAAGAGCAAATTAATTACAAGAGATACTGCATCACAATCAAGAAGAGGCACATCAAAATGAAATCTTCACTTTCTTTTGTTTCCCCTTTATTCTCTCTTCTCTCAGTTAAAGAACTAAAAGCCTTTCATCACTATTTCTCCTATTAGCTTTCACTCCTTGATGATACAACGTACAAGCATGGACACACTAGCACCTGCCCAACCTAAATAAAAAGTGGGACTTCCTACTGACGCTTTATAAATGCAGAACTTTGATAGACACTGTCAAACTATGACTATGGCAACATGCACAAGGGGTATTGATCCTACTAGATCAAGCATCGGTGTATCTGCAAACAACAACACCATACTCATGCAATCTTGTGAAACATTCTAGTCGACTTGCAAGGTAGGAAATCAATGCAAGCCTTTGTTAGACATTTGGCACCTATTAAAAATGTGGTGCTTGGCTTATCAAAAAGGAGGTAACCTCCTCGAGCACCTGCTGTACACTCCAGTGTCTCTCCCACGAAGGGGTCCAGGCCGTTGTGTCCATCTAGATGCAGACGTCCTATCCTCGTGGTGTACGAGAAGAAACACACCTTCTCCACTCTCTCTGAGAGACCTGCTTTGACCGACCATAACCACTCTCCGGGGTCCCACTATATCTCGTTGAGAGGGCATCCCTCCCATAACCATAGTCTCCAGTGGGGGGCATCTAGGTCTGTGATGCAAGAAGGGTCGATCGACCACTCCTTGCCCAAACGTCCCACTACTCTGACCCTCTGCCAACCCACCTAGCCTAACACCCCGTCCATCTCCTAATCCCCTGTGATCCAAGGCTACAGTAGTCTGCCCGGTCCCACATCATAGAACCGCGCACTCGTGGGGGCTGGTGGCTGCGAGCACAGTTGAATCCTCAAAGGTACACCCGTCCTAGAGAACTGTCCTAGCCAGTGTGCCGGAGTGAAAACCTGCAGTCCCTCCCTCCAAGAGTCCGGAATAGCTGCCTCTATCTCCACCAGCCTTTGGCCGGCCCCTCTCAGATGAGAAAGGACCTCCAATCGTGCCTCTGCCTCTGCTGGGAGTCTAGACCATGTCCGCAAGGAGTGAGCCGGGCTGCTGCCCCACTATGCCCAGCCAATGTGTAGCCGCTGCCCTAGCATCAAACCATCCTGGTCTCTAACCTCCGGGTGCCAGATAAGGCGTGCAAACTCCTCTGCATACCAAGGGCTTACTCGGATGAGACCTCCTAAAATCTGCTACCAGACCCTCAAGAGACTCCTCATCAGGGGTGAGCCCTTCCCCGTGAGAGGGGCCTCTGAAAAGATCCACCTATGGGACGGTTGCCACTAACCACCTGTGCGGGGGGTGTTCCTCAAGAGACCGCGCTACAAGAGAAGTTTCTAGGGCTCCATGCCTAGAGTGAGACCCCTGACTATCAACTTGCCCTACAGGGCTCTGCTCTGCATCTCTGAATCTATAATACCCAAGCCTCCTGTGCCTGTGGTGGTATCATTGTCTGCCATGCAACTCTAGCTCTGGTGTTGTGAGTGCCATCTGATCCTCCCCAAAGGAAGTTATGCACCAAGCGTCTCAACTGTCCCATGCAACCCCTGTGAAAACACCAGCAAGAGGCTATATACCAGGCTGTGGCCAACAGGACCTGGTTAGCCACCAAGGGCTTACCTGCTAGAGAGAGTTTGGTTGAGCTCCAGTAAAGAAGCTTGCACCTCATGCTCTCATGGATCGGGGCTATCTGCTGCTCTGCAGAGATGTCAATGCCCACACGGCATCCCAAGTACCTCGCCGACTGGCCACTTGGGATCCACCTAAAGCCTACCAATGTGCTCCGCCGAAGAATCTCCTCGGACTCCTCAGTCACTGAAAGAAAACCAATTGATTTGCCCCAATTGATCCTTGTCCTTGAGACGGTGCAATAAACCTCAAGAGTCCCCTTGACCGCATCCAAGCTCTCCTCCGAACCCTCCACGTACAAGGCCGTATCATTTGCAAGCTCCAAGTCCAGAAGCTCCTCCTCCTGTTTGATCAGTAGCCTCATCCCTCTGAGGCCAACTGTCTACGACCTCAGGAAATAGCCCAACGCCTCCACGACAAAGAGAAAGAGGAAGGGAGCCAGTGGGCAGCCCTATCTCACGGAGCCGGTGAGCAAGAAGGCCTCCCCGGTGAAACCACCAATCAACATCTGACTGGAACTCCCTGCATACAAGGCGGGGGCCCCTCTGATCCACCTGTCTGAGAAGCCTAATCTCTGCATCGTGCCCTCCAAGAAGGACCACTCTACCCAATCGTAGGCCTTCTCAAAATCCAGCAGCAAGACCGCAAGGGGCTGCGCCTCCTCCCTGGCCCAATCCAGCGCCTCCCAAAAGGTGAAGATGTTGTCGAGAATGCTACGCTCCTGGACAATCCAGCACCTTCCTCCTCCCAAAAGGTGAAGATGTTATCGAGGATGCTATGCTCCTGGACAAAAGCTGTTTGCGAGTTGTGGATGATGTCGACTAGATGGGATTGTAGCCGCAAACTCAAGACCTTGGCTAAGATCTTGTATGCGGTGTCTAGTAGAGTGATCGGTATCCACTGTCAAATGTCCGAGCGGCCCCTTCCCTTCAGGATCAAACAAATCCAGCCTCAGCTCAGGGACGGTGGGAGTGCTCCTGAGTCAAAGATCTCCTAAAAGGCCAGCCGAAGGAGAGCGCACAAAGGGCCAAAAGCTCCTGAAGAAGACAAGGACAACCCATCCTCCCCTCGGCACTTCTGAGTTGGAAGTGCCCTAAGAGCTTCCCGAAGCTTGTCATCTGCGAAGGGAGAATCCAACTGGCCACTCACGCCCTGAGAGACCACAGCTAGGACATGCTCCCATATCGCCTCGCGGGCCTCCTGCACCTGGGGGACTCCTCCTCAACCTGAAAAAGGTGTCGATAGAAATCCGAAGCCAACCCCATAATCTCATGAGGGTCCGAAACCACCCTGCCGCTAGCGCCTCTCAGTCTCTGCAACTAGGCACCTGCTGACCTAGGCCCCAGCGCCACCAAAGCCTATATTGCCAAGATCTCTTCAGGATCCATTTCAGTTCCTTTTCCGAAATGAGTTATATTATATCCAGTTTATGGGTTTGAGCAGCTTATGCCAAAGAGAAGAAGTGTCAAAGACTACTTGTATATCCTTTATGAATTGAAGATTTAGATCCATGAAAGATTCAAGATCAGACCCAATTTGAGGGTAGTATGTTCAAAGTTGGCAAGTTGGTAGTCATGCGCATGATTTTATGATCTTCAATTAGGGAATTGAGTTATGATAAAAAGTCATGATAATCAGTTATGTTCTTATGGAGGATGAGATGATCAAGTATCCGATCTTTTATGGTGGGATTCCATGTGGTCATTAGTGACCATTATTTCAATTTCAAGTTATATTATCAGAGGAGTTTCAGTTATGATATTCATTTTTGTTGTTTTCTTGTTATGGAGCATGACATGCTCAAGTATCAGCCCTCAATATCGCAGCATTTTATGGTCATTATTGACCCAGCATTTTCTTCAAGATTCTATTATTCAATAGTTTCCATTGGGATTTGTTTTATACAATAACTCTTATGGTTTCTCATGGATTATTATGGTCAAAGAAACAGAGTTTTACAGTCATCTGTTAGTTATATGTCCTTTTGGAAAGTTTGAGAACCCTCCAAGTTTGCATCTAACCAGCACAGTAAGTGTTTGGTAGCAAGAAGACCATGGAAAATTGGGAGCACTTGTGTAGTAAATGGAATATATTTCAGAATAGTTCTTTCTAAAGCCATTCCAAGAGGAGGTACACACTGCTTGGAAACAGTATCAATATATCTGCAAATCACTCCATCAGAGAAGACTCGAGGAATAAGTCAAAGAAAGGCTCCGAGAAATATACAAGGCTAAGTATCTCTTTCATGTTGATAAAGTTTGACTTATGTTTATTTGAAGATCTAACCCTTGTATGACAATGCAAGGAGAAAATTGAAGTCTTCCCTTTTTATTTGGGTTTAAAGATGGAGTTGCAGCCAAAGAAGCCAAGGGGAATACAGAGCCCTTGGAAGAAGCAATCATTTCAGAAGTAACTCTATCCGGCTTGTGAAAGTCAAAGAAGCAGCAGTCAAGTCCAAGTGAAAGAGGCATGGATTTGCCAAGAAAAAAGGACATATAAGTACCAGATGGGAAACTTCTCTGAGTGTATCTGGCATGGATTTGCCAAGAAAAAAGACATATAAGTACCAGATGGGAAACTTCTCTCAGTGTATCTACAGACATTATGTTTCTTCTTAGAAACAGAGATATCAAGAGCTTTTTCGTTCCAAGGAATTTGGACCAAGAATATTGATATGATCGAGAATGGCACCGGATCGAAAGGACTCAAGTGGGTTGATCATAGCAAGAGGATTATTGCATAGGAGTGGCATGGAAAACGCACGGATGGAATAATCAATCACAGAATCAGAAAGAAGGGCCTATGGCTGCCTAGTTCTCTTAAAGAGCAAGAAACACCAAGAAAAAGAAGGACCTATGGCTGCACAGTGCTCTTAAAGAGTAGGAAATGCCAAGAAAAAAAGGGCCTATGATTGCCAAGTGCTCTTAAAGAGCAGGAAACGCCAAGAAAAAGAAGGGCTTATGTCTGCGCAGTGCTCTTAAAGAGCAGGAAATGCCAAAGAAAAGCAAGAATCTCCGTGCAGAAAGCAAGTGCTTTAGATGCAAAAAGAGGGGCATATGGCTGCCTAGTGCCCTGGAAAACCACTGGGCCAAAAGAAGAGAATGCCACAAGACCGATCTAAGTCAACAATCGGGAGTTATCAGATTCCAAGATCCACTTTAGATGGAAGAGATGGATGAGATCCTCTAGCAAACAGAATGCGGACCGCACACAAAAGAAAAGCACCCAGAGGCAAGTTTATCTGCAGGTATCTTGCCAAGTACCAGAACTATTAGGTAATTGATGTCAAGAGATAAGGTATCCTCAAGTTTTACAGCTATATCAAGAATCTTTTTAGTGGAGGACAACTGATTAGAAGCCTAGGGGATGTCACCAAATTGGTAGACTCTGATTAGGTACTACTACCTTGCCATTTCTTTTCAGCATACCATGCCTTATGGCATATCTTGCATAAGTTTGGCCTTTTCTGGATGCCAGGTCATCCTTTTCCCCGGGTTTGAATACATGAGCCTTAGGCCAAAGGCTCTGGACCTTTTGAGTTTCTCTAATCTCGGTCATTAGAGCACTCTCTAATACCGTGAAACTCATATTATGCATAATGCGTGACAAGGCATCAGCAACTTTATTATCCTTCCCTCTTCAGTACCGAATCGTCAAGTTAAACTCCTACATGAGTTCTGCCCACCTAGCTTGGCGGCCTCTCAAGTCTGGTTATTTACAAAAATGTTTCAGAGTATCATGATCAACATCAACATAAAACTCTAACCCATACAAGTAATGTCTCCATGTTTTCAGAGCATGGACAACAGCATACAACTCTAATTCATGAGTTGGCCAATTTCGTTGAGAGGGAGAAAGCTTCTTGCTTTCAAAGGCTACTGCCTTCCCTCTTGGAGGAGAACTGCTCCTACCGCAATGCCACTTGCATCGTTTTCAAGAAACAACGGTTTCTGGGGATCAACTATTTTGTCCTGAGATCACAACTTATTTTATGGTGTTAAAACTTTCCTGTTGATTCTGTCCCCATATAAAAGGTACTTTATTTGAGGTCAGATCAGTCAATGGCGATACTATCTCGGAATATCCTTTGATATGCCTTCGATAAAATTGAACAAATCCCAAGAATGATCGCAAAGCGGTCAAACTCTGAGGGATTGGCCAAGTCAGTATCGCAGCCACTTTCTTTGGATCCATTTCTACCCCCTCAAGAGTAATTATGAATCCTAAATATTCAAGTCTTACCATACACAGTATAGTTTTCTTTTTATTTACATAAAGACTGGCTTTCCTCAAAGTACTGAACACTATTCTTAAGTGTTCGTGATGCTCAGTAATACTTTTATTGAATACCAGAATATCGTCAATAAAGTGTACTACAAACTTTTCGATATACGGACGTAGTAAATTGTTCATAAGCATGACGAATGTAGCTGGAGCATTGGTAAGTCCAAAGGGCATTACCAAAAACTCATAATGTCCAAACCTGCTTCTAAAAGCGGTTTTATGCACATCCTCGGCTCTAATACGGATTTGATGGTAGCCACATTTAAGATCTATCTTACTAAAAATTACGGCTCCATGTAATACATCTAGCAAATCATCGATCCAAGCCATCGAATACCTATGCTTAATAGTGATATTATTCAATGCTCTGTAATCTATACAGAGGCGAAAAGTATCATCTTTCTTCTTCTTTAATATCACTAGCGAAGCAAAGGTGAGAAACTTGGTTGAATCTGCCCCAGCTTGAGGTATTCTTCCAGTTGTCTTCACACCTCCACCTCTTCAGTAAAACTCAACCTATAGGGAGATCTATTTACAGGTTCTGCCCCCGAGATTAGTTCAATCTTATGTTGAACATTCCGCTCTGAAGGTAACCCGTAAGGTAGCTCATCCCTAAAACAATCAAAGAACTCCTCTGCTATTTGATCAGCCAGCTTGGCCATCTCTCCATTTTGGACAACATCAATGCTAGCCGAAGAATCATCAATTGGCTCTACCGATGCTGTACAAAGAAACAAAAACTCTTCTTGAGCTTTTCGAATTTCCATCACGGAAACCAACAGTCCTTGAGGTATATCTTTTTCACCTCGTAACACATACAGCACATCATTCATCTTGAATTGATAAATGTGCTTTTTCCAATCTATGGCTGGATTCTTCCTAGAATGCCAAGACTTACCTAGGGCTATGTCTGCATGAGCAAGCTTAGTCAACTCAAAATCAAGCTTCTCAGCATAGTCCTGAATTCGAAGCTCTAACTAGGTAACCCTTTGGTCCCATACTTCAGTTGAACTTCCATCTGCCATTCTGACTGTATATGCATAGTCAGATGGGCTAGTCTTTAGTTTCAGCCTCTTTACAAGCTTGGAGTTAATTACATTGTGTGTTGACGCTGAGTCAAACAACACAATGACATCATGATTAGCTACTTGCCCTTTCATCTTAATTAACTCCGTATCATTAAAGGCTGTATACCCCGTTGCTGCGGGCTTTGACAGGATATTATCAGGTACACTAGTTACTAACTTAACAACAGACACACATAACAAAAAAGGTACTAACCTTTGAGAAGATCCCGCTAGCTGAATCTGCATCTGTTCTGCTCTGGGACTTCCCTCCATTTCCACGTTGCATTCTGAGACCACCATCTCAGCCATCCGACGATCTTTGTTTCGTGGACAATCTTTCCACTGATGAGGCTGAAGGCAACCAAAACACAAGCCTTCTCTCCTCGCTTTTTCCCTTTGCTCTGGGTTCAAAGAAGACTTCTCGACCAAGCCCGGGCTGCCATTGGTGTTACTTTTCTTTTCATTCCAATGGTGATACTTGATTTAGGAGTCTCAACTGGTTTCGCCTGCTTGGCTTAACCGCTAGGCTGTGAGGCACTCCCTTTACTAATCCACTTCTTCTTAAACCCAGTTTTCTTCGGGTACCCATACTGAGTCCCAACCTGCACAAACCCACTTGGTCTGTTCCCTTTTGCATCCTCATAGTTCAGGACTATGGCAATTGCTTCAACTAGCGTGTTCGCATACTTAGCCCGAACTTCCATCTTGATCCGATCATTCAATCCAAAGATAAAATCTTTTACTTGGATTGATTGAGGTAGAGGTTCATAAACCTTCATTACACTTTCTCTGAACTTATCAGTGTATTCCGCCACTGATAAATTTCTCTGATGAAGGTTTCGATACTGATCCCAAGCTCGAGATGCTTCGTCAGGAGGTAAGAAGTGTTTTCTAAATTATTTTTTAAACCCCTCCCAAGTACTGGATGCTACTCCATCTTTCTGCTGTTTTATCCACCACCTATCCGCTGCCTCATTAAACATATGGATGGCCTCGCAGATTTTCTTCATATCATTCTTGATTTCACAAATGGCGAAGGCCTCGTCCCATTTGTGTAACCAGGTCTCAATGATATCGGAACTACCGTCAGACATGTGACGTAGTTCAAACATGTGACCAGAATACTTTTCTGGCCAATAATTGGCAACATTAAGCACCTTAGCCCTCCTAGGCTCGACCGTACGAACACTAGACTCCGGTTCCATTGGAGATTTACCTTTCTCCTCCCGAGATGATCTAGCAGACATACTATGCACCACTTTCCTGAGCTCAGACTGCCCTACATTTGCTTGTAACTGTTGCGCTAAAATCTATTGCAAGGCATCCTCTAACATTGCAATTCTGCCAGATAGTGTATGACCTGCTGGACGCAACACCTGCGGGGTCGGCCGGACTCCCGACTCTACGGGATCCATCCTAGAAGCTTGAAACTGTAATTACAATTCGAAAGTCCAACCTCCAAATTTACAGCTAACCAAGCATATATCACACTGTAACCAAAACCACTTTTCCCTGTACTAGGAAAAACTCCTGCAATCCAAATTGACTCAAACACGGAGGCAAATAAACAAGCATATGCTCCAACAAAGCTTAGAAGGCATAGAGAGCTCCCTGGTTATAATTCTTGCTGCATGAAGAGATCAACTACTAGTCCCTGTAGTCCACTCCAAATCTGCATTTATGACCTGCCTTGTGACCACAAACATACTATAGTATCTACCCCTTCACACGAGCTCATGATCAAGCGCAACCAACGAAAGCCTAGCTCTGCGGGCTACAAAGTCCAATAGTTGAGTCCACGACTAAACAAACCATATATACTGTCGCAAGCCCAAATTTTGCAAAGCAACCATTACGCTCCAGTTTTTTTTTAAATCAAAACTCCGCCAACCAGTTACTAGTAGGCTTCAAAATCGTCGAATCTGAACTGTGACTCCCTTTCGACAGTATACTCAATGCAATCAACGATGGTCTTTTAAATAGACAAGATGTCGTTCTTTAATTACTGATCATAAACTGATAGAGAAGATCTGTCCGCCTTCTAAATTATGACGATCGTTATGCTTTATCTCGCTTCAAGTCACCATTTCAACGCTCACGTTCACGATGAAGGCACAAGACCTAGGCTTAACTACTCTCCAAAATTGCTCTGCGATAAACGTAATTAAAAGTAATACCAGTGTGGTCAATCCGATGACGAAGACGACTGATCTACGTAACTATTGTAACTCACCGACTTCGCACAGCAATTGACCCACAATTCGAACGGCCCCCACAGCCTTCAGTACTAACCAAATTATTAACCTGCAACTGTACACAATCCAAATATCATGGACAGATAACACAACCTCGTCCACCTCCCCCTTTTCCCAATCGCCTACCTGGCTCTAATACCAAAATGACACGCGCAAATCTGTTGCGCCTCTGTTCTTTCTCCAATCACGGGCATAGGCACATTGATTGTCCTCAGCCAACCTCGGTGGTTGCAAGCTCTCCAAAAAAATCAACTGTTACGTGAAGCTCCTGCTTACAAAATTCCACCAAGCCCCAAAATTCCCTAGATGGATCTAGTATGCCACATGTCTTCATTCTAGGGTCCCTCCTTAATGCATCATTTACCCCTCTCTTGGGATATCATTGAAACCATTTGCCCCTAGGCAAATTTAATGCATTTAGGTCCCTTTAGCCTTAGATCCACCTAGTCTAGTGCCATATCACCCTCACCTAGGACCTTGACCATGATTCCTTTTTTGATCATTTACATGAAGCCCAAAGAAATATAATACAAACATTGATCCTTTAAAGGAAAATGTCGACTGACCCTTCGAGGTCATGTTACCTCAACTTGAGCATAACAACATGACGAGGATGTTCGACGTCTTTTGTTAAAAGAGCATCATGTAGTTCCTTGTGCTGCCCATCCAGGCATCAACAAGACTTATATGTTATTCAGTGCAACATACTACTGGACTCAGATCAAAAGCGACGTCATCAAAATGGTTACATCTTGCTTACCTTGTCAACAAATGAAAGCTAGTCGATGACTTCCAGCAGGACTTCTTCAGCCTCTTCGAGTTCCAACCGAAAGGTGGGAAAGTATTTCCATGGATTTCATTACAACACTACCACGATCCTCCTGAGGTAACACTCAGATTATGGTAATTGTTGATCGATTGTCTAAAATGGCACACTTTGTTGCTTGCAAAAGAAGTGCACAGGCTCCGGACATCGCCAAACTCTTCATACAACACAACTTCCGACACCATGAATTGCCCAAGAATATTGTTTCCGACAGAGATCCTAAGTTTACTAGTCACTTTTGGATTTCACTATTCAAATCTTTGGGTACAACTCTACTGTTCAGTTTAGCCTACCACCCAGAATCAGATGGCCAAACTGAAAGAGTCAACCAAGTTCTAGAAGAAATGCTTCGACATTATATTCAATCACGCCTAGCAGCATGGGAAGAGTATCTACCACTCCTTGAGTTTGCTTATAATAACTCTTTCCATAGTGCTATCAGCATGACTGCATTCCAAGCAGCTTATGGACACACTCCGATTGTACCAACAAATTTTGTACTTTAACATCGAGTGGCCCTGGCTGATCAGCTGGTTCAAGAAATGCAAGACATTCTACTCCAAGTTATGGATGATATGCGAAAAGCGCAAGAGCGGTATCAACGGTCCGCTAACAAACATAGACGTCACCTGGAATTTGAAATTGGTGACATGGGGCTATTATTTGTAGCCCCACATTGCTACAAGACGGTTAAGTCTGTGTTTCCTAAGTTGCGACCACGATACTATGGACCTTTCCAGATTGTCAAGAAAAATTCACCTTTAAGTTACAAATTGGAATTACCACCATCATGGGGTAAAATCCATCCGACATTTCATATTTCTTGGCTAAAGACGTACAATCCAGGCGATGAAGCAGTTCCTCCTGCAGGTGATTATGTCCCAGAAATCGAAGACGATTATGTTCTCCTTATTCCTGAGCGTATTCTGGACCATCGATAGCGAGAGACTCGACATCGACTTATCACGAAATTCCTTGTTCTTTGGAGAGATCTAGACGACTCTGACGTTTCTTGGCAATCTGATGAAGACTTACAACAGTACCCTCACATTTTACAGCAGTGTTTTCAGAATTTACCGTGATATTTTCTACATCAGTTCATTATCTCCACCAGGGTCTTATTTTGAGTGGGAGGGGATGTCACGATCTGTGACGTATTGCTTTCTCTATATCTTATGGATGGTTTAATGAATGGACACTTGTGGAAGGGTATGCCCTTTCGACGGGACACTTTCTATGAGGCACAACCCTTCACGAGAGACATTCTATTGAAGAGACACTCCCATTGTAATGTACCCTCTCATCAAGGGTCACACCCTTCACAAGGGCTACACACCTCTTCATGCACATACACTTTGGAGTACACACCTTTTCATGTGACTCTTCACTCTCTATATAAGAGAGGCCCAACTGTATGGATAACACACTACAGACACTCAAGCAGTGCAAATATTCCTTTTTCCATGGGGAATTGCAGAAGAATATAAGAGTATGTTGTGTGGATAAACTATGGGAGGATACAATATAGGCTGCTTGAGGTATACAATAGGATGATGTAGGGTGATGCAGCCAGTTCTTGCTTTGGTCGTGGACATCGCTATCCATATAGACTAGGCCTAGCAAAAGCTAGGGCCTGCTTTCTAAAAGCTACTTTTACAAAAAAACCAAGCTTTTTAGGCTTTCCTTTTAAATCTGGTGCTTTTGGTGCCTTTTTTATCTCGTGGGCCCTCCTTTTAAAGAGGCACCCCCTTGTCAGTGCTTTTAGGCCTCGTGGGACTTGCTTTTTGTGCTTTCCTCCCCACCCTTGGATTCTTTTTGCACTCTCTTAAATCCTACACATTACACGAATGAGTTCCAACACTTTAACCCATTAGAGGTTAGCGAAATGCATGCATTCATAGTTCTTCGACTAATCTACCAATTCAAAGAAAAAGTAAACCAAAGCTTATTCTAGTTAACCAAAGTCAACTGTCTTGACCATCGTCAATGCAATAAAGATTCCTCTTTATGTCGTGAGACGAGATTTCTTTGGGCCAAAGATGAAAAAGCATATTCATGAATATGTGACACGTTGTTTTTCGTGTCAAGTAAGTAAGGCAGAGCGGGTGAAGCCACCCGGACTTTTACAACCATTGGAAATACCACTAGGTAGGTGGGAGAGCATTTCCATGGACTTTATTGTAGGTCTGCCTAAGACACAAGGTGGATATGATTATGTCCTTGTGGTGGTTGATCGTCTTACCAAGATGGCTCACTTCATTCCAACTAGAGAGTCTGTTAGTGCCCCGCAAGTGGCGGATTTGTTTATTAGACATATATTTCGTTTGCATGGATTACCCAAATCCATAGTGTCAGACACAGATGTCAAATTTACCGGTCATTTTTTGACAACGATGTTTGAAACACTAAGGACTAAGTTGGGAATGAGTAGGGATCATCCAGAAACGAATGGTCAGACGGAAAGAATCAACCAAATTTTAGAGGATATGCTTAGAGCATATGTGTCACTGAGGCAACATACATGGGACAAGTGGTTGCCGCTATTAGAAAATTGCCTACAATGATAGAAAACATTTCTCTACAGAGTTCAATCCTTTTGAGCTGAACTATGGTTATAGACCAGCGAATCCAACTATAGTTGGAATACCTCAAAAAGTGCCTAGTGCCGCGAACTTTGTGGTTCAGATGCGGGAGATGCTAGCACTTGCGAGAGCTAACATCCGCCAAGCTATGGATAGAGCTAAGGCGTATGCGGATGAAAACCGATCCGCTAGAGAATTTAAGGAAGAAGAAAAAGTTTTTCTCAGAGTTCCTTCGCACTCTAAGTCTTTGACTGCAGGAGAGTGTGCTAAATTATCACCTCGATATTATGAGCCATGGTTAATTCTAAAAAGAATAGGCAAGGTAGCCTATAAATTAGAATTGCCACAGGGTTGTAAGGTGCACCCAGTGTTTCATGTTTCTCGTTTAAAGAAATGTCTGCATACAGGTGACTCACTAATCGAGGGTGTTGTTTTGTTTCAGGAGATAGAGGATAATGCAAGACGCAAACCAACAGCAATCCTGGACCGAGGAATAATGATGCAAGTACGCAATCGAAAGATACCCACGGTGTTGGTTGCATGGCATGGTCTACCTCTATCAGAAGATACCTGAAAATCCGTATACCAGTTACGGAGAGTATTCCCAAACTATATCATCGAGGACGCTGATGCTTGAAGAGGGAAGGAATGTTACGCTCAAGTTGAGGTAACATGACCTCGGAAGAGTCAGTCGACATTTTCCTTTAAAGGATCAATGTTTGTATTATATTTCTTTGGGCTTCATGTAAATGATCAAAAAAGGAATCAAGGTCAAGATCCTAGGTGAGGGTGATATGGCACTAGACTAGGTGGATCTAAGGCTAAAGGGACCTAAATGCATTAAATTTGCCTAGGGGCAAATGGTTTCAATGATATCCCAAGAGAGGGGTAAATGATGCATTAAGGAGGGACCATAGAATGAAGACATGTGGCATACTGGGAATTTTAGGGCTTGGTGGAATTTTGTAAGCAGGAGCTTCACGTAACAGTTGATTTTTTTGAAGAGCTTGTAACCACCGAGCTTGGCTAGGAGGACAATCAATGTGCCTATGCCCGTGATTGGAGAAAGAACAGAGGCGCAACAGATTTGCGCGTATCACATGTGGTACACAGACGCGATCTTGATAATACAGAAGGTCGTCCGTATAAGAATAGGATGAGAAAATCTTATGTTCGGAAGTCGAAGGTTGATCTTTTGAAAGAACTTGTACTGCAGTGCTGAAGTCTTTATCATTGAAATACTTCCCTTTGAATGAATTTGAAACATCCAGAGATAATGTAGAGATTACCATAGCTGATGCTAGAGTTAACCTACTGAGAGCATCTACAACTACATTGCCTAGTCCTAGAATGTACTCAATGGTCATGTGAAAGTTGGCCACAAACTCAACCCAGCATGCTTGTCGAGCGTTCATGACTGGCTGAGTAAAGATATACTTTAGAGAGTGATGGTCTGTCTTGACCACCGAGTCGGCTCCCATGAGATAATGTTTCCACTAGCAATAAGCATGTACAATGGCAAGAAACTCCTTATCATAAACCAAGTATCGGGTTTGGATATCGGAATGTTTATGGCTGTCAAAAGCGATAACTCTGCCTTCTTGCATCAAGACTGCTCCTGTAGCGATGTCGGAAGTGTGGGTCATGACCTCAAATGGAAGGTTTGGGTCAGCAATAGCCATAACTGGTGTGGTAGTGAGTGCTTGCTTGAGTTGTTGGAAACTATACTCTGTTTCGGGAAGCCACTGAAAAACTGCTGTGCTTTTCAATAATTCGAACATAGGAGCTGCGATTTCAGAAAACTGATAGACCTTTGTATGGTAGAAGTTTACCAATCCGAGAAAAGAGCGGACATCATGAACATTCTTAGGAGTAGGCCAGTTTCGAATTACCTCGACCTTCTTGGGATCCACAGAGATGCCTTGAGCTAAAATAACATGTCCCAAATATTCGAGTTGGGTCTTGAAGAACTCAATCTTCTCAATGTTGATGTAGAGACAATTTGCGCGGAGAACTTCAAAAACTTGGTGAAGACGTTGTTTGTGCTCATGTAGGGATCTGCTGAAAACGAGGATGTCATCGAGGTAAACGAGGACGAACTTATCGAGGAAAGGCCTGAAGATGTCGCTCATTAGTGTCATGAATGTGGCCGGGGTACAGGAGATCCGAAAGGGCTGCGCTTGGGCCGAATGTGACCTTTGTCGAGTAGTTCGATCACCTGTCTTTGGATTTCTTCATTTTGAGTGTAAGAAACCCGATAAGGAGGTTTCGACGGTGGATTACTATCGAGAGGGGCAGAATCGGCCTGATAGACTATACGGAACAGCAGGCGCGACTTTCAAGAAGAGGGTGCGACTTACGAGACGCCAAAAACCGATTTGCGAAGGCTGCAATAACTGCTAGGCCTTGCTTTTCCCAAAAATTAAAGGTTGGGTTACTTGGACGCAAGGGTAATCTTGGGTTGGGCCTTAGGTTTAGGGCTGGTTGCCCTTTTTAGGCCCTCTAGGTACCCTTTTGTAGGGTGGTGCTTGGTGCCAAAAGGTGTGCCTATTCTAAGGGGTGTGACCCTTGGAATAGGTGTACCTTTTCATGAAGGGGTGTGACCCTGTTTTAAAAAGGGGTGTCCCCACACGAAAAGATGTGTCCTTTTTTCCACGATGGGGTGTGTCCCTTGGGTGTGGCCACTGATGACTTTAGGTGGGGTTGGCCGCTAAAAAATTTTACACTCATTCTCTCCATCTCTTCCATGCACAACGTGCGTGGATATCCTTCTAGCAGAAAAAGATGTATCAGATAGACGCAAGAAGGTGGGGGGCATTTCCTACAGGCAAGAGCGAAATTTGCTCTGATACCACTGTAAGAAATCCTAGATTTACTATATTTAGAAATGTGCTAAGAAACAGAAAGAAGACTGAAAATAGCAGAGAACAAGGAATATTTGTATTGCTTGAGTGTCTGTAGTGTGTCATCCATACAATTGGGCCTCTCTTATATAGAGAGTGAAGAGTCACATGAAAAGGTGTGTACTCCAAAGTGTATGTGCATGAAGAGGTGTGTACCCCTTGTGAAGGGTGTGACCCTTGATGAGAGGGTACATTACAATGGGAGTGTCTCTTCAATAGAATGTCTCTTGTGAAGGGTTGTGCCTCATAGGAAGTGTCCCGTCGAAAGGGCATACCCTTCCACAAGTGTCCATTCATCAAACCATCCATAAGTCTAAGGTATAGAGAAAGGAATACGTCACACATCGTGACAAGTACTTTTTACTTTCCTATCTAGCACCTAACATTAGTTCTAAAACTACTTTTAAGAGAGGACTTCAAGCCATAAAGACTGCCCCTACACTTCATGCGAGCAAAAGGGTGAGAGCATTTGTATTACAAAAGATACCAACAATACACAAAACTAGCACTTTTGTCATTGTGACAAAACCCTAGCAAACCCAACCACTAACTACTAACTGTAGTTGATTATCCTAACTACGGTTAGGAGAAAAAACCTCTGATGAAAGAAAAGTGCCCCTAACCCACTTATTAGTCATACATTTGTCACTGCCATAAATTATGGCGATAATTCCAACACCCCCTTGCAATGCCAATGTGATGATGTACAAGGAAAATATCAATCACCAAAAGAAGATAAGTTGAGAGCATTGCAGAATGCCTCAAACTTCTCACGTGAAAGTGCTTTGGTGAAGATGTTTGCAACATTGTCATGTGTGGAGACATAGATCATACTGATCTTCCCAACATGCAACTTCTCTCTGACATAATGATAATGAACCTCAATGTGCTTCGTGCGAGCATGAAACACAAGATTCTTACTCTGACTATCAATGTATAGGAGAAGACCCTCCAACGCTAGATGAAGACCAACCACTGAACGACGGAGGCAAACACACTCAATTGTTGTTGTGAAAGCTGCCCTGTACTCAGCTTCACATGAGGAGATAGCCACTGTAGATTGTTTCTTGATCAACCAAGAAATGTAAGCATCACCCAAAAAGAAACAATTACCACTAGTGGACTGCCTTGTGTCATAATCTCCAGCCCAATCTGAGTCACTATAAGCACGCATTTACAAGTCACCCCCCAGGAAACATCAAGCCATAAGACTTAGTGCCTTGCAAGTAACGGAAAATGCGTTTACAACCTGCCAATGCATAGTCTTTGGGCTGTGCATATATCTGCTCACTTGTGAAACTGCAAATTGAATATTAGACCAAGTATTGCACAAATAAAGGAGGCATCCAATAGCCTGGTTGTAAAGTGTGGAATCAATCAGTTCACCATCATACATAGTAAGTTTCAGCCCTGGCTCCATAGGAGTGGCTATGGGCTTGCAATCATGCATCCTAAACCAATCCAAAAGCTTCTCCACATACTTGGATTGAGACATAATGATGCCACGTCTCTCTTGTATGAACTGGATCCCCAAAGAGAAATGAAGCATGCCCAAATCTGACATATCAAATGTGGCTCTCAACTCAGCCTTGAAATCTGCAATTATTTCTTCATTAGAACCTGTGAGCAGCATGGCATCTACATAAAGAATGATGACCAAAATATCCCCCCCAGATGCACTTGTAGTTTCTTCTCCCACTGATGCTATGCAGAATGCGGAGTTATGGTATGCTAGATACATATGAGTTATGGCAACTTGATGACACTTCAACAACATTCTATGATTGATGCTTTGCCTCCTTTGGAGTCACCTCCCCCTCATGCCTGTGAAGGGTTGGGAAGATGCACAGGTTTCCCTTGAAGAAGGATGGTGCAGTACGAGCTGTTCGAAAATTGCAGCTCATTTATAGTGATGTCCGTGGTCCCATGAGGACTCCTGCATTGGGTGGTTATCTCTATTATGTCACATTTATTAATGACTACTCAAACTACACTTGGGTTTATGGTTTGAAGAAAAAATCAGATGTATATAAGCATTTTCAACACTTTGCTGCCAAGGTTGAGAGTGAAGCAGGCCTCACGATTCAAATTCTACGCACAGATAGAGGAGGGGAGTATATGTCTCATGAATGTGAGGCTTATTTGAAAGAGAAGGGCATCACACATCAACTTACAATGAGGCAAATCTGAGCGGGAAAATCGAACTCTTATGGAGATGGATAGATGCATGCTTACAAGCAAAAAGTTGCTTCACCGGTTTTGGCTTGATGGTCTCATGTGTGCCAACTATGTTTTGAATTGGGCTCCCACTAAGACTTTGCGAACAAAAAGTCCTTATGAAGTTTGGCATGGCAGAAAGCCTTCAGTGGATCATTTTTGTGTCTTTGGATTTGCTCCTACGTCCAGGATGACTACTATCAGGTCAGTGATTGCCATGGCTGCACATTTTGATCGGCGTGTATACCTAGATGAATCCAGGAACATTCCCAAACTCATCCTCTAAAAACACAACAAAGTGCAGTTTCAATCTCACGATAGTCACTCATAAGATCGAAAACCATAAACTCCATCATGCATAGCAAGGACTAGCTACTATGACATCCCCACTGACGTCATCAACGCCCAACAGTGGGTGTAGACCATAGTATAAAAGTATGCTCTCACACATACAAATCCTCACACCCACACATATTTGAGCATCCATTTATACAAAGTCTTCATACTGAGTTTCTGTCAGCACTCCGGAGGTGAAGGGCAAACTCAGCCATGACGAAGGCTAGCACTAAAGGAGAAGGCTAATCAAAAAGTAGTCCAAATCTCTTCATTCAGGCTACAACTGCTTGTGAAGTCTAAACGATTTCATTTTAGTCTCTTCCAAACGAGCATCTAAATCTAAATCTAGCTGATAGGGCAATGCACCATTTAAGATAGAAAGAATTATCGCAATACCAGCAAGCTGCAACTTGATTGGCGTGTACATCAGTTGGATATAAAATAATGGAGACTTGTTGGAAGAGATTTATGTGAAGCAACCTCCCGGTTTAGAGGTGTCAGGTGCAGCCCATAAAGTATGCAAGCTGAATAAGGCTTTGTATGGGCTGAAACAAGCTCCACGAGTATTCGAAGATTGATGCCTTTCTTACCAGCACTTCCTGGAAGTGATATGTTTGGTGGCACCACTATCAAAGTACCAATTATTCAATGTCTCATTGACATTGAAAGCACACGAATCCTTAGAAGGATCGTAACTGCAAGTCAAAAAAGCATAAGAGTCATCCTCAGAGGTGGCTGTAATATCTGGAGCAACCACCTGAAAATCAAGACGGCAAGTCAGAAAGGCATACTCTTCTTCCACTACGTTGGTTGAAGCATCACCACCACCATCATGTGCATGAGAAGCTGAATCGTAACAGCCATACCAGAATCCTTTTTCTTTTCCTTGGCAATTCTTTTCTTGCATTACCCCCGATGTAGTGACCCGGCTTCTTGCAATAATGGCAAACAAGTCGATCCCTAGAATCTAGGGACCAACAGCTTAGGAACAGGGTTGTTCTAGATTTGAAGGTTAAGTGGAAAGATTGCTCGAAGGTGGATAGTACCTGGGAAAGTATTGATTCTCCTCGGCACCAATCCTAGAGTTTGTCTTAGTCCTTCTTTGAATAAGGGGGAGAGAAAGTTATGTTGACGTACCCTTTGGTTAACCTAACCTCCATAACACTAGCCACATTATTCCGAGCAAGATTGAGACATAAAGTCTAGGAATTGGCACTAAAGAGAATCAATACTTTCTAGGGTGCGAAGAATTAGAAAGAGGTGGCTAGCAATTTCCGAAAGCACATGTAGGGGTCGCATGTATAGAAAGAGGAGAAAAGGTGGCATGTAAGGGAGGGGTAGTCTTTATGGTTTAAAGTTCTCTTAAAAGTGCTTTTAGAACGAATGTTAGGTGCTAGATTGGAAAGTAAAATGTACTAGTCAATCCTTTCTAAGGTGCGAAGAATTAGAAAGAAGTGGCCAGCAATTTTCAAAAAGCACATGTAGGGGTGGCATGTATAGAAGGAGGAGAAAAGGGGGCATGTAAGCCATGCAGTTCATTGAAGTGTTGGAATTATCACCATGATTCATGTCAGTGACCAATATATGACTAATAAGTGGGTTAGGGGCACATTTCCCTCTTTAGAGGTTTTTCCCCCTAATCGCAGTTAGGATACCCAACTATAGTTAGTAGTTAATGATTGGGTTAGTTAGGGTTTTGTCACTATGACAAAACCCCTAGTTTTGTGTGTTGTTGATATCTCTTGTAATACAACTGACGTTGCTCTCCTTCCTGCTCTCACCCCTTTGCTCACATTTGGTATCAGAGCAAGGATTAGTTCCCGGACCAGCTCATGCTCCTCCTGCCTCAGCTTGGTATCCGTACACGCAGCCCATAGGTCGCCTACAACTCCACGTTGCTCCGTCCGTACAGCTCCAACCTACGTGCCAGTTGTCCGTACAACCTACCGCCACCCGTCGTACAACATGCGCCACCCATCATACATGTGCCACCCGCCATACAACGTGCACGTACAACGACGTACAACCATTGTACAACGATGTACGGTACACAATTGTACTAGCATTTCGTACTGCAGCACGTTCGTACAGGTTGTACAAACGTGTACTTGATTTTCGCACAGGTCCACGCGTGACTTGTATTCATTGTTCCGTACTGCACCAACAGTACAGCCCGTACAGTTTGTATTGTACGGACTGTTTTGTTTCTCTTTGTCTCTTCATTTGCTTCGTCAGGGTCTCTTTGCAGGATCCCTTTGCAGGTGCATTTTGTAGTGTGAGCCATTGTTTGGCCAATCTGTTGGAACAAAAATTTGGGGCATTTTGTGTGCGTGACAGACATTGCAATCAGTTTGCAAAATTTGCTCCAGAATTTAGAGCTTTTGGTTTTGCTTGCAATTTTGCATAGAAATTTGGGGCTTTTGGGAAATTTCCCCTCTTTTGATTGCAATTTCTCGGGCTGCAATTTCTCAATGTACGAGGCGTTTGAACACTTTGCAGGCAGTTTTGGACTCAGATTGAGTGACATTGCAGACATATGCCATTATTTGCAGTGTCATTTTGGGCGTTTTTGGCATTTGCAGGATATTTGGGTGCATTTTGAGCCTTTGATAGGCTGAGGCAGCAAGCTGTCCCTTGGTTTTGGACACCCATTTTCCTATATTTGGAGCTTTTGGATTTTTTGCAGGTGTTTTGCAGAGAGATCTAGCAGAGATTCGAGTGAATTTATGCTTGTGGGCTGTTGCATTTTGAGCCATTGATTGGCTGTTTTTTCCAGAAGTGGGTAGTTTGCATCAATATCCTAGCAAGGATTTGTGTTGTGCACCTTCATTCCCAGAAAGGGAATTTTTTGGTTGGTATTTGCTACAATTTCTTTGGTAGTTATGGCCCAAAACAATCCCAACGAAGTGTTTGGAGTCTCTCAAACAGGAGGATAAGTTGGATGGTACCAACTACTCCCTATGGAGTTTTATGGTTCACAATATCCTAGTTGGCAAACACTTATGGGACTATGTCAATGGGGATGAGCCACGCCCAGAGAATGTAGTTGCACCTGCCACTCCTCCTCAACAAGGTGGAGGAAGAGGTAGAGGACAAGCTCAAGGTGCAGGACAAGTGCTAGGTGCAGCAACTGCTGCAGCGGTGGCTCCTACACAGGATCGGAAAAGGTGGGATTCACGTGATGCACTAGCACTTTCAGCTATCTCCCTTTCTGTCAAAAGGTTTATCATTTTGCACATTCGGTCATGCAAGACCTTGAAGGCAGCTTGGGATATTTTCGAGAGTATGTTTTCAGCCCGCAATGATGCTAGGGTCTCATTCTTGAAGAGAGTTGGCTCATAGTCATATGGATGAGGGGGACTCTATGTCTGAGCACCTCACTAAACTTTAGGATTTGAGAGAGCAATTATTGAATATTGATGAGATCATTCCAGATTCAGAGATGGTCACTACCATTCTGAATTCTTTTCCTGAGTCTTATCTTGGCTTTCACACCTCATTGAATTTGTCATTGAGGGGGGTGGCAACCCTCTTACTTTTCATGAGTTGATAGGACTTTTGTTGTAGGAAGAACAAACCAGAAAGAACATAGCTTCACGAGCTGGTGAACATGCAATGCTTTCGAAATTCAAGCCCAAAGGGAAGGGGCAACATAAGCAGCATGCAAATCAGCCTTTACATCAGCATAAAGCTGATTCTGGACAACCTTCTCACAAGGCTAAGAATGATGCAGAGAAGCTCAAGAGAAAGGGAGGGACCGATAGCTTAGGAACAAGGTTGTTCTAGATTTGAAGGTTAAGTGGAAAGGTCGCTCGAAAGTGGACAGTACCAATGTCTAGGGAGGAACAAGGTTGTTCATGATTTGAAGGTTAAGAAGTGGATTGTACCTAGGAAAGTATTGATTCTCTTTGGTGCCGATTCCCAGAGTTTTTGTCTCGACTCTCAATCCTTCTCAGAGTAAGGGGTGGAGAATGTTATGTTTCACCTCTAGACTAAAATGGCTAGTCTTATGGAGGTAAGGTCAACCTAGGGTCATGTAATCTCACGAGATAGTTAGGACATGGCATACCCTTGGTATAGTTAGGATCTCTTAGGGTTGAGACACTTAAGACACCCTACACCTAGATATGTGTGGGGCATTCTTGGGAGTGGGGCATCCTAACAAAACCGAGTTAGAAAGAAGCTCGT
This sequence comes from Dipteris shenzhenensis, assembly GCF_047967505.1. Taxonomy (NCBI): domain Eukaryota; kingdom Viridiplantae; phylum Streptophyta; class Polypodiopsida; order Gleicheniales; family Dipteridaceae; genus Dipteris; species Dipteris shenzhenensis. The sequence continues at coordinate 17,959,523 of NC_141596.1, forward strand.
TCAGGCCTACGATTCCCTAACAACATCTATGCACAAAAGGGGCTGCGTTGTATTGGACATGTAGTCTTACTTGGGAGTGTTAGAAACATGGTGAAGGGAGAGAGAGAGAGAGTTAGGGTGTGAGAAAATGATGCTCCAATGAAGACATAATGAAAGGCTCTCATTCATTCATCAAGTGTGGCAAGACAAGTGAAGTACAAGCCTTATGTAGGCTACTCACATACACTCTAGCACCTAGTGCATATGGGATGAGTCCCATGATGACACGTGGCACTCACACAAGACTCACACACATAAACTAGTACTAGATCACCTAGTACTACACACTAACACACTCTTTGACTATGATATCTCCAACACCCCCCTTCAGAGCAAAGAGGTGTGAGACCCAACACGCAAGCGTAGACCGATCCCCCCTCCACCGCAATACTGCAAAGAGCAAGTCCAACTATCCAACCCCTCCCGTGTGATAGTGACTTCTCAGTCCGCTTGTGACCGGCAAGGACAAACCATCACTCGTCATCCCCCCTTACTCTGAACTTGGTGGTCAATACCATCAACCAAAGTAAAACACAATACAATCATTTTTGGGGGACAACCCAGGGCAGAGGACCTCTTATTGACTCCAAAGACATTCAATTTAGAGGGACAACTCAAGGCTGAGAACCTTTAACTCAAACATAGAAATATTTTCATTCATTTTATGCATAGCAAGGGCAGAGAACCCATGATCCCGAAGTAGCTACCGCACAAGAGTGTGCACATCCTAATGTGAAGAGGTATGTCGGTGAAGCACTAGGCGAGGATGCCCTCGAATGATGTGTCGATGAAGGCCATAGGAGCAGCTACCAAGGGACATCATGTCATGACTCTCAAGGTGCCGATCGGAGAGTCACCGAATGCGAAGAAGAGTCTCGGAGGCTCCAAAATGTAAACCTCTGATCAAAACGCAGCAAGAGGGTGTCCGGAAAGGCAAACCCTAATGAAAAAACACGAAGAATACCCTGGAAATGCAGCAAGACAGCTCCGAATGCTGTATAAGATCACGAGGTGAAGGAGATCTTCACGAGTCGGTGCTGTAGGTGCCTTGAATAGATGCTAAGTGCTAAAGTCGGCTGAAATATCCTCCAAACAGCAAGAAAATCTCTGAAATATTGAGGCGGTTTTGCAGCAGCAATCCTAAAACGACTCGAAGGTACAATAGGAGCTCCAAAACAGGTCAACCCTAATGAAAAAACACCAAGAATACCCTCGAAATGCAGCAAGACAGCTCTGAATTCTCACGAGGTGAGGGAGATCTTCACAAGTCGGTGCTGTAGGTGCCTTGAATAGATGCTAAGTGCTAAAGTCGGCTGAAATATCCTCCAAACAGCAAGAAAATCTCTGAAATATTGAGGCGGTTCTGCAGCAGCAATCCTAAAACGACTCGAAGGTACAATAGGAGCTCCAAAATAGATCGAAAAAGCCTTCAAAAACCTCAAAATTCTGCAGCCAATGTCCACAGGTGGTCGACTTCTGCTGCAGCAGCCTGGAAACCCTGATTTTTGGCAACAGAATGCTCTGAAATGACCTCGAGGGGCCACACATGTGAAAAAACTCCTTGAAAACTGAACCGACCAGCAAATAAAAGGCTATGGAGGTGCAAACGCAGTCAAATATGCAGCAGCAGCAAGGCGGCAGGCAGCAGGGGCTAAAAGCAGATGCAAATGGCAGGAGGGACGAGGCAAAATGAGGTAGAAACCCTAGGAGGCAGCAAAGGAGAGGCTGGAGCAGAGGAAACCCTAGGCGGTGAACTGTGGAGAGGCTATGCAGAGGCTGGAGCAGAACTGAGGCGGCAGCAAGGAGAAGCTTGAGAGCTTGAGCAGAATTAGGGTTAGGGTAGAATAGACTAGGGCAGGGCCGACATGCTCTAATACCATGTTAGAAACATGGTGAAGGGAGAGAGAGAGAGAGAGAGAGAGAGAGAGAGAGAGTTAGGGTGTGAGGAAATGATGCTCCAATGAAGACATAATGAAAGGCTCTCATTCATTCATCAAGTTTGACAAGACAAGTGAAGTACAAGCCTTATGTAACTAGTTCACATGATCTCAAGGTGGAAAGGGGTAGGTGGGCAAGACCCAAGATCCCTAGAGAAGAAAGGACCTGTAAATCCTGCCCCACAGGAGAGGTAGAAAATGAGCAGCATGTACTCCTAAGATCTAGAACCTACACTCACATCAGAGAAAGATATTAGGGCAGCAGAGACAATTTGAAAATCAGTTGGTACAGCTAGCCAAAAAGCTAGGAAGCTACTTGAAAGAGGTATTGGAACATCGAAACAAGGTACTGGGTCTAGCACCCAAGCTAGCCCAACAAGTACTCACTACATAAAGTTTGTTATATTTCCTTTCACTGGTTGTAAGGGATCACCATTAGTTCATAATGATCGCCAGTCCCATAGATCCTGAAGGGTCCCACAGTGGACTTTAATGCATGCATATCATATCATCTCTCTCTCTCTCTCTCTCTCTCTCTCTCTCTCTCTCTCGTACGATGGAGGCCCAGCCCATCCCAGCTCTACTTAGAGGGACACCATCCAACACGAGGCATCACTCTTGATATGGCCCACAGGATACAAAGACCACACCCTCCGTCAGCGATCCAACAAACACAGATAGAAGATAAATTTTTTAGCTTTGAGTATTTTGAGTTTCATAGTATAGCACTCAGCAAGGGCCCTAGCGAGCCCTTTGCCTCAGCCTACAATGGCTTATATGAGTTACTTTTGGATTGTAAATTGTCTCACAGGCCCGCAAGGCCTCGTGAAGACGTAGATATTTCATTCTTTCTATTATTTTCCAATCAGCATTCCAGGTTTTGCACTCAATAGTTAGGACGGGCACTGTTAGCGAGAGAGTATCTTAGGCACTTAGCCTGCTATAGGCTATAGCCTCACTGGGTGCAATTGCCCCCCATTACAAGGGGAGGAGTGGAGAGAGGCAAACACCTTCGCTCTTAATCCTTTACAACTGGGGAATATGGGGGCACTCTTGCTGTAGATCCTCACTAAACTGCGGAGGCTTGAAGCTCTGCTGTACCACTGAACTGTAGGCTGAAGTATTGCTGACTGATGGCCACCTGTGGCAAGAGCTGTTTGTAGCTTTGCCATAAAACTCCAAAACTCCATTCCGAAACAGCATACTATCCTCAGGCAGACGGACAACCTGAAGTTAAACAGGTGGGTGGAGGAAAATTTAAGACATTGTCAGAGGATCACTGGTAATGTAATGCTAGCTTGCAACAGGATAAGGAAGTACAAGGACTGTAATCGGACCAGAAACCCTAAAACAAAAGGCTTTATGGATGAGCCTGCAACAATTTTCTGTAAGCCTTCACCAATCAATAGCATCTTTATTGTGAACTTCTACACGGGATGGTTCTGAATGCATCCTTGAACATGAGTGATTACCTCCTCTGCATTTACATGGAATGACTGATCACGACTGTAAATTCAGACATACTCAGCTAGAGCTATTCCTTGAATGCTTTGGGCTGTCAAACCATAAAAAATCCCATGTTGTGTCCATAACGGCATAGCTCACACTTTCCCGGCTCTCCCTGCTGCCATACCGCTGCAATGCTAAAACAGTCAATGACTGGTATCGGATTGATCGGCAGCCTGAATATAAGCTGCGTTTAGTCAGGTTATTTTATAGGAATATTAGGCCTCCCTTAAGCTTCGTATGTCAACAGATTAAAAATTTAAGCTCAAAGGGAGCTCTACATGAGGTTCGAGTGAGGTTGTCACATCAATGTAGCAATGCCGCCCCTATTTGGCTAGGCACACAGAATACCCGTCAAATTCCAGATCTTGGTCAAGTTACAACGCATGACGCAAAGGGGTTGACCTACAGATTACATAACAAATGCGATCTTCTATCAATCTAACTTCATCGTTGACTAATTCCCTGCATGCCAAGAATCGTGCAACTCGCAAATGCAGCTTAGGAGGCCTTTCCGACTTCAAGTCTTCTTATTTTCCGAGGTACTAAGACCACCAACCGTCGGGAAATACCGGGGCTATTTGTTCAGATTACCCTTTGATTCCAAGTGGAAACTCTCCTCAAGACGTACGTTGAAAAGGATGCAAAAGTCAAAACGGATCTATTCTCCATTTGCATTGAGCTTGTGCAGAGATCAGTACTTAGCACAAAAATCCATCGGTATTTCTTACCTCACCCCACCAAAACAATAGCATTCAAGTTCTTAACGAGATGGCACTGACTTCCACAAGTTAACCTTCAATTTCCCTGAGGCATCGTGAAGCCAAACAGCCGCAAGAGAAGTTCACACTTACTTAGCTCCGCCTGGACTCATGCAGCACCACCATTTTCCGAGAAACGCCATCGCACGCTAGCTGTTCCTACATGCAAAGGAGCGTTCCTGCAGGCGAAGGAAACTTCGCATAAATTTCAAATTCTCTCTCTCTCTCTCTCTCTCTCTCTCTCTCTCTCTCATGCAGGCAGAAAACACCATATTCTCGTAAATTTGAGCACCATCGTGAATTGAAGTCAAGGGTTCACCTGATCACCGATGCATTTTAGGCCGCCAGAGTTTATGGAGGCTTGGAAATGGAGCTTCGCAATGAATCGCAACTACATTTGAAGAACCGTGAGTGCAGAGTGCGGAAGGAATGCGCACGAAAGAGTTGGAGATAGAAAACAAAGAGCTGAAATGATGATCCGCATAAATCTTGTGGAAGCAAGCACACAACAAACTGCAGTGATTACACAGCCAGGATCGAGGAACTGCAACTCTCAAGATCGCGTGGGAACTTTTTAAGAGCTGCTCCCACGCGCACACTGGGTGCCCGCACCCACCCGCTCGATGCTCACACGTTCGACACGTTTGGCCAAATGAATCCTCGGACGCTCTGTCCGTGTGCGGGAACAAGTCCTTACCTTCGCGTTGAAACTCCCCCGAGAGCTCACCCATGTGGTGCGCTCTCACTCACATGTGTCTCTTACTCGATGACAGTGCAATGTTTCTGTCGATCCCTACGGTCACTAGCATGGCCATGTAGACGGGCGGAGCAACAATAGCTCATGCAGTAGAGCTTTTGCCCACTTGAGCTAGCTGCCCCTGTTCAAATCTTGAAAGGTGTCGCCTACTACCTAACAACGTAGGTCCGAGTAGATGTGCCCTGTAGTGCTCCATGGGTGTGTGCGTGGGTGCATGAGTGAAAAATTTTTAAAAAGCAGCAACTAACACAATCCCAGAGAGGAGAACTAGGCAGGTGCAAGCCAGGTGAGAGACATGTATCTACAAATTTTTATCACCACAAATGAGTACTCAATAGAGGGCCTCTCAAGGTGACTGGATCCAATATTTCCACAACAAAGCGATTTTACACCAAACGAAGGTTGTTTCCACCCCAAAATCAACTACTCAATTGAACCTCGCATACTTTAGCATATCATGCCTTCCTTGAAAACGCCAAGGGTTGGTTTTTGCTAACATAGGAACCTTAGAAAAGGGTTGAAATCAAGAGCCCTAAACTCATGTTCTACAAGCTAGAGTGCCAAATATAATATCTAAGAAATTTTAGGTGTCCTCAACCAAGAGTGGAGCAACTGGTGGGAAGGAACTCCACTCAAAGTTGCACCAATAGTATGTAACACTAATGAAAAAGGGTGTCAGATAATCAAACTTTTTTTCCCGCCCAAAAAAAAAAAAGGGTGTCGGATTGATTGCCCGTGGAAACATATTCAAGATTGTGACATCATAGGGTGCATAGTTGGCTTCTCATAATGGATCAAGGCACTTTGTGTAAACCTCCCTATTGGATCAAGGCACTCTCTCATAATGGATCAAGGCACTCTCTCAAAATGGATCAAGGCACTCTATGTAAACCTCCCTATCAGAGACAACCCTCCCCATTGAGATGGCAAGGTGCCCATTCAACATGCCAAGGTAATGCCAATGCTAACAAGGCATCACAAATACAGTACTCTTGAGAGAGTTTCCCCTGCCTCTTCTCAAATAGCCTATCATGTGGAATGATAGTATACTTGATGAGCATGGCAGATGGCTTGCTTGGTAGTTCTCATTATATGCAGTGGCCTAGATGCGAGAGAGGTTCTATGGGGTTTACACCTACACTGTTTATTTCTTTTTGGGATATGATTGGCGACCTCCATATCTTGGACCTGCATGTCATTTAAGACTTTGGTCTTGATTCTTTTACAAAGGGTCTCATTCATCTTATCCCAAAAGGGCCTTGTAGAAATTTAAATTCTCAATGGAGGCCAATTACTCTCTTGGGCACTTCTAACAAAATTTTGGCAAAATTCATTAGTACTTGCATCCCATCCTTCCAAACCTCAATTGATATGGGGTGTGTAAGTACCCATGCAAACATAATTGGCTTCACATTAGGCTAATGAGCATGTGTCACATCACAATATGGTTTACATTTATTAGTCAAGTCTAATGTAGAGAATCTCTCTCTCTCTTTCACCTCAACAATTGACCATCTCTACATGCAGAACTTACACTAACAAGAAGTATAATGAAGAAGGTGAGAGTGCTCTCAACGGAAGCAAGAACGGAAGAGGGAGAGAGAGAAATAGAGAGCCGCACAAGTTTTGGTGGGTGCAGAACACCCTAATCTTCTTTTTCATTCATTTATATATGTGTTTGAGTATTGTACATAACCGGGGTAAAGGCACAGTAACCTTTAACCCCCACAACCTCCCACTTAAAGGACAATGTGCCTTTAAGGGAGAACAACCAGTGAGCATACTATCCAATGCCCATCAATACACGACAATACTCAAACCGCTGACTAGGTAGACTCTTCGTCAGCATACCTGCAGGGTTATCGTCTGTATGAACCTTGACAAGCTCTATGCGCTTGTCCTCAAGTACCTCCCTGATGAAATGGTACCTGACCTCAATGTGTTTGGTCTTTGCATGAAAGACCGGACACCGTGCTAGCTGAATAGCACTCATGGAATCACTATGCAATGTCGATACACCTGTATGAATCCCCAAATCTCCCACTAGCCGATCAAGCCATATAGCCTCCTTGCAAATCTCCCACTAGCCGATCAAGCCATATGTGCACGAGACATCCACGACACTGCACCACCTGTAAAGGTGAACACATAACCAGAAGTGAATCTCCTACTATCCACATGCATTGCATAGTCTGAATCTGTGTACCCAAGTACACGCATGTCTTCTCTACCAAAGCAGATGCACATCTCCTTGGTATCCTTCATGTACCTCATGATGCACTTAACTGCCTCCCAATGCCTCTTTCTTGGATTAGCCATATACCGGCTAACAACTCCCACTGCAAATGCAATGTCTAGTCTAGTAGCTATCATAGCATACATAAGACTCCCAACTGTTGATGAATAAGGAACCTTGGCCATCATGGCCCTTTCCTCATCTGATTTGGGACTATCTATATGACTCAGTTTCACATATGGAGGCAATGGAGTACTCATTGCCTTCCCCCCCTCCATATTGAAACACTGCAATACTTTTGTAACATACTCCTTCTGTGAAAGCCAAATGAGTTTCCTACTCCAATCACGCGTGATGCGCATACCAAGAATATGACCTGCAAGTCCCAAATCCTTCATATCAAAGGCCTCATGCAACTTGGCCTTTAATGTATCTAGCTCATAAGTATTCTGGCTAGCCAATAGCATATCATCCACATATAGTGCCAGGATTATCAGGCTATTATCCTTAGCCCTTTTAGTGTAGAGGCAGTGATCAATTTCACTCCTTCTCAAACCCTGGGAGCGAATGAAAGCATCAAACTTCTGATACCATTCTCTAGGCACTTGCTTAAGACCATAGAGACTCTTCTTCAGCTTACAAACTAAATGCTCTTTGCCCTTTTCTTCAAAGCCTTCCGGCTGCACCATGTAAATTTCCTCATGCAAATCCCCATGCAAGAAAGCTGTATTGACATCCATCTGCATAAGCTCCATATCCTCTAATGCTACTAGTCCAAGCATGCATCTAAGTGTGGTCATCTTCACAACCGGAGAGAATATCTCATCAAAGTCCACACCCTTCTCTTGCTTGTACCTAGGCACATCGTCACTTGTGACCTTCATCTTGTAGACCCATTTACATGGCAATGCTTTCTTCCCATGTGGCAAAGAAACCAAGTCCCAAGTCTTATTCTTCATAAGTGAACTCATCTCTGATTGCATAGCATACTCCCACTTGTGTTGATCCTCGCGCATCATAGCCTCTCTATAGCAAGAAGGCTCCCCGCAATTAGTAAGCATCACATAGTCTACCCCTAGAACAAACCTATCAGGCGGTCTAGACACTAGATGATCTTCTCAAGGGCATTTCGGCTTGCTGTCCCACCTGCATATCAACCACATTTGGCTCATCATTTCCACCAATAGATGATCCATCATCTACCCTTGATTGTATACCTGTGGGAGTATTTGGTGGTACCATTTCTTGCACATTTGGTGCATGGACAGCTTGCTGTCTATCAACATATGCAGGTGGATTCACATCCTGGAAAGTGATTCTCCTCATTTCCACATCCCTCATGGGTGCCTTATGCATCTTCTTCTCATTGAAGACTACATCATGGCTGCGTATGATCTTCTTTGCTTCCCTTGATTGTATACCTGTGGGAGTATTTGGTGGTACCATTTCTTGCACATTTGGTGCATGGACAGCTTGCTGTCTATCAACATATGCAGGTGGATTCACATCCTGGAAAGTGATTCTCCTCATTTCCACATCCCTCATGGGTGCCTTATGCATCTTCTTCTCATTGAAGACTACATCATGGCTGCGTATGATCTTCTTTGCTTCTGGATCCCAAAGACGATAGCCCATCTCTCCACTTTCACCATAACCCAGAAAGATGCATTTCCTAGACTTAGGATCTAGCTTCTTTCGAAGCTCTTTTGGCACATGTGCATATGCCTCACACCCAAATATACGCAAATGAGAGTAAGAGGGCTTCTTGCCACTCCATGCCTCTTCAGGAATACCACCATCCAAACTCTTACTAGGTGATCTATTGATCACATGCACTGCAGTCTTCATTGCCTCAGCCCAAAAACCACCAGAAAGAATTGCATTGGAAAGCATGCATTGCAACCTTTCTTGAATGGTACGATTCATCTTTTCTGCAAGTGGATTTTGCTCTGGAGTATGAGGGGATGTGAGCTCCCGCTTAATCCCACGTGTATCACAGAAATGTTGAAAGTCATGAGAGAGATACTCTCCACCATTGTCAGCCTGTAGGCATTTAAGCGTTCTACCTGACTGATTCTCAACCAAGGCCAGCCATTTCTGAAATACGTACAACACGTCACTCTTCCGACCTATAGCATAAGCCCACACTTTCCTAGTTGCATCATCAATGAATGTCACATAGTATTCAGCCCCGCCTAATGACCGTGTAGGCATGGGACCACATACGTCTGAATGCACCAAATCAAGCTTTTTAAACTGTTTCTTTCCCCTTCTTTTATGGGCTGATTTAGTCTGCTTCCCATAGAGACAGTTCTCACAAAATTCAAAATCAGAGAAACTCAAATGCGGTACATAACCCAAATGGCATAAGAGTTTCATTCCATTCTGGCTCATGTGCCCCAACCTGCAATGCCACAAAGAAGTGCTTGGCTGCTCGGTTATTGCAACAACATGATCAAATACCCCTGATACATGTAAGGGATACAAAGTCCCACACTTGGCACCCCTGGCCAAAAGCATAGAGCCCTTCTGAATTTTCCAATTCTGAAAGCCAAAAGTGGTGTGAAAACCAGCATCATCTAGCGGACCCACTGAAATGAGACTCTTGGTCAACTTAGGCACATGTCTCACATGTTTCAAAATAAATGCAGACCCATTTGCAAAAGAAAACTATGTCACCTACTCCCACTATGTCACATGCATAGTCATTTCTTCGGATGCGTCAATTTTACGAGCAAAAACCTATGAGCAGGTTTATACGAGCGTGTTTTTCAAGAGATTTTAAAAATAGTATTTCTTTAGGAAATATGGTTTTTACACTTTTATTTTCATTAGAACTAGATCCCTTTATCATAAAATTATACAAACTAGTCACTCATTCATTTTTACATAACATAAATCTTCCTATTCATAGACATCCCTTTGTACCCTTGTTATTACCTTTAAAAAGTATATTAACTTGGGCTTATATATCACTCTCATAAAATACATGTAATATTTAATACTATATATGCAAGGTTTTTCAAAATATAACCCCATAGATGTGCTCAAATGGGGTTTTTCGATCAATTTGAGTGGCTGAATGACTATATTTGGACATTGGATGTGAAAGTTATGTCACTTTTAAAAGTGCTGTCCAAAGGTAGTTTTGCCAGCGAAACTACCTTGAAAGACCTTGTTCAAAGGGGTTTCGCTGGCGAAACTACCTTGATGGCTTGCTTCAATGAGTTTTCTTTGGAGAAACCCTTTCATGAAGATAGGTTGAGAGAGGTTTTTCAATGTCACCCCCTATTAAGTAAAAAGTTGTAAGAAGGATCATAAGGGAATTTTCATAGAGAAGTCTACTCTACATGTGGGTTTCTTTAAAAGCCATCCCATTATGTTCTCACCATTCCCAAAGATTCACATAAATATTCATGTATAAAATAGGCATTCCTATAATACTTTTCATATTTCTAAGTGAAACTATGTTTTCTTCTTATCTATTTTTGTCATATTTTTGCATAGTTAGAAGCTTTTTTTTTCCTTCGCTCGGATGCTCGGAAGATTTCGCTCGAAAAATGCTCGTCCCCCATTTCCAAGATGCACACAACCTGTCTTTCCACTGTCATAAGTGGAGAACCATTCCCTATGGGGAGTAACATGGAATGAAGCACCAGAATCCAAAATCTAATCCTGGGATATATGCATCATCTGAAGTGGTAAGCAACTCTGCAGATAAACTAGACAAGAAGAGAACGTCATTGTCACTATCATGTGTGATTGCATTGATCTCCTCGATCTTCACTTTTCCTTTGTTCTCCCTTGGACTCTCCTCCTTCTGATTTGCACCCCAATTTGCATTCTTTTTCTTATCCTTTTGCTCTCTTTTCAGCTTGTAGCAATCCTTTTTCATATGGCCCTTCTTGCCACAGTGGTAACACTCAATGTTCCATGCCCTAGATTTGCTACGAGACTTCCCTCTTTCTTGGGACTTCCCCCTGAACTGTGATTTGCCCCTTTGCACATTTAAGGCTGCATCCTGCTTGTTGCCGTCCATGGACTTCCGTCTAATATCCTCGGCCAACAAGCTACGCACAACATCATCAAATTTCAGTACTCCACCAGGTGCAGAGTTATTGACAGCTGTACAGAAGATATCCCATGAGGATGGCAATGAACATAAGAGAAATATTGCCTTAGTCTCTGCATCAAAATTCATCTTCTGAGCCTGAAGCTGGCTGAAAATAATATTGAATTCATTCAAGTGAGAAGCAATGGAGACCCCTTCCTTCATCTGCAGCTCACAAACCTCTGATGAAGTTTTCTTTAAAAGGTCTACCTTGATGATGGTGATGAATTCTAATGGACCAAAGTACGAGGAATTTAACATCAAAAGCCTCGAAGCTTTTGAGGGTCCATAGAAGGAATTTTTACTTTGCAAAGTCTTGTTTGTTCATCGAAGATCAGGGATTATTGTTGCTATCCGTGTGTGGAATACAACAACGATGATGTAGCAGCATTACATAGGAGTTCAAGATATTTTCTTTGCATTTTGGACTTAGGAAAGAAGGGTGTCCCCCAATTTGAAAGATGTATGTCGAAAGAGGTAACACAAGAAAAGCTATGTGAAGCAATTTTTCCATCTTCTCCATCTTCGCGAGGAACCTTAGGTCAATGCACTCACTGCTTTATAGCTTTCATGGGAGTGCTATTAGGTACTTCCAATAGACACTACAATGCTTTACAAATTCTTTGTCCCCCCATGAATTCTATGGATTTTTGGATTGCTTTGGATTGAGGTGCTTTTTGACTACTTTAAAAATGATGTGTGGCTACTAGGGGCCATAATGAAGATCACATACAATAAAGCTACCAATTCTTGGTGACTTTGGACTACTTTGGAATTGCTTGGGGTCATGTGAACCCCCCAAGCTAGGGGCCACATAAACTCCCCCAAGCACTAACTAAACGTGCTTTTGGGACTATTTGAGAGTGCTTTCAGAATGCTTTGTGGCTGTTTGAGATTGCTTTGAGAATGCTTTGTGGCTAGAGCCATGATAAACTGCTTTGTGACTAATTGGATTCGAGGTAAACTTTATTAGAGGCAGTTTCCTTCTCATAAGTGGCGCACAGTTTCTTCCACAAATCTTCCGTAGTCCGCTAATTTACTACTGTGAAATAAACTGACTTTGCAAGATGAAGTCTAATAGTAGACTTTGCTAATGCATCCAACTCATTCCAATCATCCTCAGACATATCTGCAAGCTTAGCTTCAATACCTGCCAAGGGTTTAATTTGCTTCTTTTGAATAAGCACATCCCTTATTTGTTCTTTCCACAAAGAAAAGTTTGTCCCATCAAAGTTTTTAATGTTGAAAAACTCCTTTTTAGAAATGGAAGAGGATGCCATGATGCAAATGAAACAAAATCTCAAATGCTAGTACCTACAAGAGAGAATCACACCAAGTACTAGGTGCACCCAAATGTGTATGCCACAATAGAGTGAAATATCACCAAAACTCAAAGCTCAAAGCATCAAAAAAGATGCAGCTGACTCATGTGCATGTACTATGCATCCATATGACCCAAAAGAAAATGCAAATTGCAATGGCAATCCAAAATGCCAATAGGTGCCAAATGGCTCAAGCATAAACACCGTCCATGGGCATATGCATCAATAATATCTCATCCAAGAGAGCATAACACTATCAGTGCATCACCTGGAATGTGTCAAAGCTGTCCCTCAGCATAATATAGCATCCATGTGCAAAGCGTCCATAAAAATAGCATCCCACAAGGCAATTTGGGCCTATTAGCACATCCAATAAGGATCGCAATGCATCCAAATGGCCTATAAATCATCCACTGCAACCCAATGCACACCACGAATGAGCGCACATGGCTCAAACTGCAACCAAAGTGATTCGCATAAGGTATGCTCAAGAAAACATGGTCCCACAGAAAAGACCACTACTGAAAATAGAACCTGAGATGCCTCAAAACATGGGCGCCATTGCATAATCGGACTCAGCAAGAAAATCTGCAAATATCTCTCTTCTGCCGAAACTCCAAAATCCCAACGGATGAGTGAGAAATAGGAGTCAACACTTATCCACTGCCATGTGGCATAAATCTAAGGTTTCAAAACCTTAGAATGAAAAATGCATAACAGAGAGACAAAATCGAATACACAGAGATCTATAACTCTGAAAATACTCCACTGAATCGCGCAAGAACTGATATGTAGGGTTTTTGGGCGTCCGAAACACAATGGGACAGATGGTTTTGGAAATCATGGTCTCAATCACTAGGTCCAACACACAAACTGAAAAATGTTTTTGGAAACAGAGCTGTTTGTAAACTCCACCGGAGTGCGAATGATGAGCAACATAGAAGTTTTAGACCTCCTGAGTCCACCGGAACTGACAGATCTCGATCTGCAAATGGTTGCTTCAAACTTCAGTTCCAACACCCGGGCAGAAAAACGTAGGAACTGACACGGTGAGTCAAAAATCCAATGAAATGATCCTAGATTCAAGAATGAAGGTGTTTCCAAGCTCCTGAAATGAAGTGGACACCAAAAGCAAGCAATAGTTGCCTCTACAAGTCAATATGGAGTCTCTGTTATCGAACGGAACAGGGAAAAGCTCAAAAAATGACTTTCTTTGAAAACACTTAACAGGCTCTCAAAACCACTTCGCAAAACCAAAGTGACTTTTCCAAAGATTCCTCCAAGGTCTCTGCACACTCGGATGTAAGTAAAGTCACCCATAAAGCTTCCCACAGAGCTTCTCCTTCCTCCCACAAAGCTACTGAGCTTCCAGGCATTCACGTACGCTCAGCTAGATCACCCGAGCTCTGATACCAGTTGAGAGTGCTCTCAACGGAAGAAAGAACGAAAGAGGGAGAGAGAGAAATAGAGAGCCACACAAGTTTTGGTGGGTGCAGAACACCCTAATCTTCTTTTTCATTCATTTATATATGTGTTTGAGTATTGTACATAACCGAGGTAAAGGCACAGTGACCTTTAACCCCCACAGAAGGTCCAAAGATATTGATGCAAAAGACTTGAGCCAGAAATCATCCATGAACTCATCTAACAACATTCTCAATTCATAGAAAAGCTTGCGGTTACTTCCAGTACAAAGTTATGCTCACCCAAATTGCATGGAGGGCTGAAAGAGCTTTTCGAGAAACACCGACAAGCTCTTGGTTTGATGCAGAGGAAGGACATTCCCATTAAAGGGGTGTGATGGAATATAATGTTCAGTCCTTCTTTGATTCCCCAGAATCATCATCTTGAGGGAAGGCCTACTTCATGATGTTGATTATGGGGAATCGAAGAAGGATTGAATAGTACATTCCATCACACCCCTTTAATGGGAATATCCTTCATGTGCGTGTGATACCAAATACAACATCTTAAGATGATATGGGGTGTGTAAGTTGGCTTGACATTAGGCTGATGCACGTGTCACATCACAATGGGGTTTTACATCTATTAGTTGAGTCTAGTGTAGAGAATCTACCTCCCTGTTATTACCTGAACAATTGACCATCCCTACATGTGGAACTTACACTAACAAGAAGTATATTAAAGAAGGTCTAAAGAGACTGATGCTAAAATGAGAGCAGGAAGTACTTGTGAACATACATGGGGACTTCTTAAGAGAATGCATAAAAAAGAATGCAAGCTACAATGAGCATTAGTGCGGCATTTTGAATTCCCTATGTACATAGATGCATACAACTCTATGCAACGTTTACAACCACCCTCAACTCAAAGTGGCCATCGTGTCAATGGGCCTCATATGCTTACCATGTCAAGGTAGATATATTTTAAGTCATATTATCATGCCACATTGCACAAATGCATGACAATGATACTCCCATGCAATGGAAGGGCAATGTGGTAGTTCAACCTACCACACTTGAATAGATTCGACTTGAAAATCACAAACTGACTCTGCCCATGCATATATATTAACGGTTGGGTATAAGTGCCCCAAAAGAGGCAAGGAAGACCAACTTGAATGGCAAGTAAATAATGAAGTTATGGAGAAAGAGGATGTTAGGTTACTTCGGCCAACTTAGGTTGAGATCATGCAAGCCAGCTCAGATCAAGACCATGCATGCAAGCATGGGTAAAACCGAGCTAACTCCATATAGCCAAGCAGTGCGCGGCCCTGAGCTACCAAGAAAGGCCAATGCAAGCTACACTAAGAAACCAATTAGTAGCAGCGGTTCTACGAATTCCTAGGTCTTGATTCAAAGGGCGATACAACGCAACCACCTATGTCCAAAGTTTAGGTATTTAGGTGTACAGTCCGAGTTAGAATGGGCTTGCTTCCGTACTCTAACTCTAGTTTTGCCTTGTTAAGCTCAATCTAGGCTAGAAGGAGTTAAGTCTTGCTGTACGAAGTGAATGCGTATCCTCAAGCTGAGTCGAGAGAGATTGTCTAAGAATTGGGTCTACAACTACGGCTATTTGTAATTGATTGGTTTCTATTCATAGTGCAAGTACTATTGTTTTATATCTATAGTTTCCATTTCGAATTCTTACAATGCTTCTATTACTATATACATGCTTATTCACCTGTCTCCAAACGATTTTGCTCACACCGCACACCCTCGTGATAGAACTCTTGATGTGTAACTCTGCATTGCGAGCACCGAGTAGGATTTGCATACCAAGCAACCCTAGAGAGGACATCTTCATGCTAGGCACTATGCACTCACAATGAGCACCAATTCATTGGTTAGTTGAGGGGTGAAGGAAAAAAGACAGTCAACATTTGACGATCTTATTGAGGAATTGACATGATGGAAGCAAGAGTGGGGAATTGAGTGGATTGAGAATAGTAGTTTGTAGAACCAAGTGCACATACATTGAGAGTAGCAGTTCATTTTGACAAGCGATGAGGTATGATAGTTGTTTGGTTTGGGAAAGATATGTATGTGTCTATTGATGATTTAAGGATCTTGCAGACCTATCCGACAACCAGTGTTTGAATAGAGGCTTGTACTTAGGCAACCGACAGGATCATCCAAGCCTTAACAAATGTCTGACACACACTCAGAGAGATGCCAAAGGTACCCAGCCAAGAGGGGAGGAGCACCTGCATCAAGGCAAAAGAAGTTGGCAGAATCTCGCCAACTAGAAACCATAATAATTTATAAACTGAGAATGGACAATCGACGGGAATGAGTGGATGTAGCAAGGGGTCACCAGCAATAAAGAGCTCGAGGATGAAGGCGGCATGGCCATGCACATGGAAGGATGATCATAGACTAGTAATTGACACTTAAAGTGAAGCTATTCTGGAGATACATTCAAGGAGACTCAACAGGGGGAATCCTCGAGGTGATCATGAGAAGGTTTTGAGCACTCCTCTACTGAAAGCCAAGATTTTGAGTACTAGAGGATATATTGGAGTATGAGAACTCACCTATGGTAGGTTGACGACACGGTGTGGCAAATCAAGTGCATTAACCTCACTTTGGTAGTGAGTTATTTGACATGCATAAATGCATGCATTCATACATACATACATACATGCATATATGTAGTTGTGCACACGTGTGTGTGTGTGTGTGTGAGAGAGAGAGAGAGAGAGAGAGAGAGAGAGAGCGTGCGTGCGTGTTGCCTTTGAAAGCGAGCATGTGCGCATGCGAGTGTTGCACACACGCATGCGCACGCCTCTGTGCGTGCGTGCATGTACATGCATGCATACGTACTTCAAGATGAAATAAAAAATATTAACTCACAACATAATACTCGATGGTATGCCAAAATCACTCATACTTAAGAACTTTTATTGAAAAACGATCAGTAAACTTGGTGAGAAACATCAGTGGAAAAGCAATGACAAATGCATTGCCATAATGTAAAGATGAACCAAGAAAATCATTCTAAGAATGAATTCATACTTACGAAGCATACGGATTTATTTTGGGAGAATATAATCTTTTCCATGAGCTATACAATCTATGCAACTTACCTACCATGATCAAAGCTCCATTTCACAAAAACTAAGTGGTACAAACCCATGTGTGCCTTTTACTTTAAATGTGAAAACATTGTGAGGCCAATCAATCTAAAGTTTATCTTGCAATTTGTGATGAGGGTTTACCATCATTAAAAGCAAATTCCTTGCAAGACTTTAAAGGTCAAAATTAATTGCATGTGGTGCATGCATTACTATTTTAGAGTAACAACAAAGTCACAATGTAGAATTGAGAAAAGGCATCTGAAAGATAGCCAATTGAACATGCATTAATGAAGGGAGATAATGTGGCACTAAAAGTTTGGAAGGGAATCAAGCCCGCAACTAGACATCTTACAATTGTTTTGATAACATATGCTCACAATCACGAGGACAAAAGAGAGAACTTTAAGCAAAGAGCATGGATGACAATAAGACACCTCAGAGTTGTTTCAATAGCATATGCTCACATCCATGAGGATGAAAGGGAGAATTTTAAACAGAGAACGACATGCATATTCATTGGATAATCATATGAGAAAAAGGAAACCAAGGTGTTTTGTATCAAGGTGTTATCTTTAAAGAATAACAAAAGGGAGCCCATGGCATCATGATCACATTGATTTTAAAATCCCATGATGGATTTGGAATAACGCGATGATGCAATTGGAGACATAATTAATATAATCAAATAGATGTATGAGTATATACTTTCAAATAAACGAAAGTCTTGAATAACCTGAGACATGAGCATCAAGCTAAGTATCAAGCTCTCCTCAATAGAGAAGAGTTGATAGCCCTGCAACAACTTCCCTGAGATGGGTAAAGGAAAATGATAGAAGATGCAACAGACTTTGACAAGAAAACTAGACATCATGTTCTACGTTGGCCTTTTTCAAATGTTGAAAAACAAGCATCTTTTAAAGAGGCAAAAAAATCTAAACATTGTGTAGGGGCCATGGAGAAAGAATATGAAGGCATTGTGAAAAAAACTTAATGCAAACCTACAGACCACCTCCAAATAAAAACGTTGCTGGTTACTAAGGATTTCCAAAACCAAACTCAAATGCAAAGGCAAGTTGAAAGACACAAAACAAGGTTAGTAGCTCTCAATAGATAAGAGTAATTTTCAAGAGAATTTTTGCAATTCTAATCAAACTACTATTGTCAATTACACACAAATTGGACTTGTATCTTCATTACATGAACGTCCAATGGGATTCTCTCAGTAGATATCTACAGGGAAAAGTCTACATTTAACCAACACGAGGTTTTAAGGGAGGACTTGTAAAAAAACCACCTGAAAATCTGACAATCGCTGCAACCTATGTTAATGCTCTAATATGATCGAGTCATGGTAAGCACACCACAGATTTGATAGTTCAAGTCAAGGCAGAATTGTGTGGGCAGTTTAACGTGAGAGATCTAGGAGAACACTTTGTATATTCAGGTAAACAAGTTATCCATTCACTAAATACTTAACGAGTTCAATATTACAGAATGCAGAATTATCAATACTCCAATTGAGACTAAGAGTGAGAAATAAACTGAGCAGAATTAGAAGTACAGTGGAGTCAATAATTTGTGATAGTAACAGCACATGAATTACGAGAAGGAGAGAAAACACTCAACTGATATTTATATCAATCGAAGTTGAAGCTGAGCCCAACAAAGCTCTTCTGATTACAAAGCTTTGACTGTCACTATTACATGAGGACACTCCAGTATAAGCTTGACAGGTAGCTCGAATGTGAGCTCTACACATACTGGAACCTTGCTTGATTGACTAACGTTACAACTACATGAAAGCGCCACTTTTGCGTTTGGAGTTTATAAAAAAAAGCGTCTCTTCCATGTCAACTGGTCTTATCCTCCAAGCCTGACAATAACCATGATTCATAAATCCTGGGCTCAACTTAATGCAGTTTGTAGGTCAACATAGTATCAATTCTGCTGTGAGCAGCATGCACTAGGTACAAACCAAACCCCCATTGAGCACTTGTCTTCCAGGAACGTCAAAACTAGAACTTGTGCTCGCAATTGAGAATTCAAGAGGTTCACTCTCTTCCCATGCATACTTGATACATAACTGCTTCCAGACTTGTATAAAGGAATATCAACCCTCAAAACTGCTATATCAACTAAAAATAAGCACAAAGCCCTGTTAGCCCCATACGAATCAGGCCTTCACATTGACACAATATTTGTGGAAGGGTTTCAGCTTTGGCTATGTGTAAAATATTGACCACAATACTGCAGTCTTCACCTCGTCTAAAGCCTAACTCGAAGAAATTTATACCCTACAGCTTGACAAGCCCACCAGATTCAACAGATCCTCTTGTAAATTCCTACTGAGAAGCATACAGTGGACTGCCTTTGGCTAATTGTTGGTACATCTCCTGCACAACAACAGCTAGCTACAAAAACATCGATCCAAGTATTTCTCTGGTTCCTTACATGCTGACTGATGCCTTAATATATCCTCCAGAGGGCTCACCAAATAACTTTTAACCTAGGGGGCATATTCCAGTTAATTCAAGACTAAATCATATGATGTGCTATGTCTGATTTTGCTGCATCTGAATACCATTTCTTTGACTGAGGTTTTCACACTTCATTCTGAATACCAAGTACTTCATACACATGTTTAATTATCATATTCCCCTCTTGAAAACTTATCTTCCGAAAAATATACAGCAACTACTGTGTTGTCCGCAAACTTTCTTCCATGCAGAACAGCTTTGGCCATGCCTGCTTCTTTGGGATCACTATACTCCAGAAAAACCTGCAAATGTACTCAATAAGCATAGAGCATCCATCTTGCAGATGTGATCAAACCTGGGACGTAATATTCATACAAACCCAGGTTTTTATCCACATAGCGTCATAGGAATAGCAAAATGAATAGGGTCATACTTCTGAGTGCCTAATGCTGCAATCACAAACTTGAACGGATCGTAGAATGCAGTACATGCTATAAAAGTTCAGCTTTGCTTTGTGTGAATATTTGTCGTGTTTCAATATTCTCGTATTAACACACAGACAAGCATGATCACTTCTACATGGTAAAGAGAACAAAGCCACAACGAGGAAAGACCCAGCTGCTATAACAATCACATTGTCACATTGTCCTTCCTTATCACAGCAGGTTTATATATCAAGACATGCATCCTAAAGTAGCTTACTTATTACCTTCCCAATTCCAGGAACAACCTCTCCATTTCCTCTTGATCGAGGAATCACAAGCTTTAAGAGTGTGCCTGCAACCATACTTGCAATTAGAAAGACGTTACATAAGATAAATGAGGAGTAATACGAGGTCAACTAAGAACCCCACTGAACTAACCATATTTGCCACATTCCTCTTTCATGTCGTCATATATCTCATTGAACACTTCATCATCCTTCAGCTCATCTGGTGTCACAACCTGTCTAACAAGCTCATTAAAGCACACATCTATGGTTTATCATTAGAACAATATATAATCCACTACAACAAGCCCACAAAATTTTCACTAGTAGTAAATATCCACTGAAAATCTTTCAATCTCCACGATGAACCAAGCCCAAATGTAACCATCCATCAATGCACCATCATCCATGCAACACACTAGTGCCAATGGAGGGAAGGCGACAACACTAGTACCAATGGGCGGCACATTGGGGAGGTGCCAGAGTTTACGTTATCTAAAATCCACAAACGAATTTTTCCTCAACATGTCACCATGTACCAAACATGGTGCCAGAGTTTACAGATCTAAAAATTCATGAAAGAATATTTCCCAAACATGTCACCATGGTGCACATTAACAGTGCAATGAGTGGCCAAAAAAGGGTACTGTCTTGGGGACTGCTGCTGTAAAACTGAAACAGAACACGTTTAATCTCTGTTGTCATGTCTCCAGGAAAAGAGTGCTCAAAGGGTGAATGAAGTATCAAATTCTAGAGCTAGTTGGCTCAAGACTTTGAATGTTTAAGGGGTTGAGCCACAGTTTGTTAGCTGAAAGGCTCACTAATTGATTTGATACTGTATTGATGCTTGTCATTAAAAAAGAGGCATTTCATGTCAATTGGACAAATAAATATTGCACAGGCCAATAGATGCATAGTGGGCGGTCCTTTATTATTTCACAACACATGAGAGATATTTTGAAGAAAGAAAGAAAGAAAGTTTATTTAAGTCTTCGGAAGACCGATGGGTCTATGAGACTGTGAAAATCCTAATACAACAAGCTGTGGTAGTGGAGCTACTAAACGAGCGTCCATACCAATACAAAATGCAAAAATGCAGAATGGCAGTACTAAGTCCTAAGTACAACATAGTCATGTCGATGGTCGACTATATATCAGTCTCAGCATCGTCATCAACATCATCATGATCATCGGCAGCAGCAAGATATCAGGATGGATGAGGCAGTGGAGGCATGAGGTCGGCGATAGAGTGCTGTTGGCCACTCAAAGGTGCGGTCCTGGCACGTCTCCTGGTCGTAGCTCTTCGTTTGACCAGGGCTACTATGACCCCCGTCGGTCGGGCTCCGACCCTAAAGAAGGAGGGGATGTCCCCAAGTGTGATCTGTGTGTCGACCCTCTGTCTGAGCTGTCGGGTCACAGGCTCCGGGTCACGGTCATGTCGAGGCCTCGTCTCGTGGGGGTCCATGTGATCTAGCTGAAAGAACTCCGTGATAGAGCTCTGAGAGGGATCAGCCGAGGAAGAAGTCTGCTCCTGTCTCCGTGCTCAAAGTATCCTCTCACGGTGTCTAAGTGCCTCATGAATGAAACCTGCCAAACACCGCTGGTCGCGGTGGGAGAGGAAACAGGCCAAAATCCCGTAACTATCCCTGAAGAGGCAGTGGAAATGCCCTCGGATCTCATAGTACACAGGACACCTGAAGATGAAATGCTCCTCTGTCTCAACCTCCTGCATGTCACACAGTGTGCATATGCGCCTCTCCTTGGGTAGTCACTCTGCTTGGAACTGCCCAAGAGAGATCCTCAACGAGTGGGGTAGGTGAATCTACATGTATCCTGGTGGGTCAATAAAACCCTCCGCTGTGATATGTAAGAAGCGATCTCTATAGAAGCGATCTCTACAGAAGCTAAGATTCACTGGGAGTTCACTCAGTCCCAACCAGGTCCGAAATATGTGTAGCTGTAGTAGATCCTCACGGATAACCTAGTTGACCTTGTGTGATAAGAGGGGAGAAAACGGAGCATCCATGGTGTACAGGAAGGGAGGTAGTCTATCCATGTGGAGCCCCAATCGCTCAAACCATCTCTCTGTATGTGCATACCAGCACCTTTGGTCTCCTCCTGCTGCAAGTGTCATAGAAGAGGATAGAGCTATCCATGGTAGCCTGCTACGCCCCGAGGTATAATCCCCATTTTCCCTAACTCGGTACAGATATGTGATGACCTAAAATGCAGCATCTAGCTATAAAGGGGGTGACCTAAACTAAACCTGAATGATCTGGTGAGGAACGGATGACTTACCACGAATCATCTGTGATAACATGAGAACCTGTACCCGCTCCACATGGACCCACTCTGTATCCAACAAGTTTGGTCCCCAACAAGGACTGCCGTACTTCCCCGCTGGGAGAGCCAAGGAGTAAAAAAGCAACCCCTTGGTGCGTGGATTCTGAAAGTGCGAGCGGAAGCACTGCCTCTCTAGTCTGGCCAATGAAGCATATCCTCTACTCAAGCGTGCCTGCATCGCGGGTCTCATAGTGAAGCTGGGTCCGGAGAAGATAACCCCAAGATAACTGTATGATGAAACTATCTCAACAGATGACCTCGCAAATGTGAACTGCTCCTGATGCATGATGGCTCGAGATGTATTGAAGATCATGACCTTGGTTTTACCCAGGTTGACCTTCAAATCATGAGACTCACAAGAGGACTGTAATGCTTCTAGGTGTCTCTGAAGCCCCTCTACTGAAGAAGACAAAAGAGCCACGTCATCTCCATAGAGCAGAATCTGGATCAACGTGCCCGCAAGAGAGCAACCTACACCCCCCTGTGTCTGCATCATTGTCTCAAGCTTGTCAATGTAGAGGCCAAACAAGGTAGGCGACAAAGGACACCCTTGTTTGACCCCGATGGTGCTCATGATCTCGTCTGTCCACTCGGATTCTGCCAGAAACTCTCTCATGAAGTGCCATGACAGCCCAAATGATCTCCTGATCATAGCCCAAGTCCTCTAGGCACCGTATGAGGCCGGCTCTCGGAACCGTGTCAAATGCCTTGCGAAAATCCACAAAGCCACAATAAACCCTCTGCTTTCGTGACCTCGCCTCCTCGATGATACATCTGAGTGTGAGGATGTGGTCCATGGTTCCATGATGACGCCACAATCCGGCCTGTCCTGTTGCTTTAAGTCCTCGACACTCTGCAAGTTTGCTAACCTTGAAGTCAAGTACTGATGCATTATGATTGAACATGTCCAATCATAATGGTCCTGTAGTTCTCCGGGCTCATGGGATCCCCTGCCTTGTGGATGGGTGAGATAGTGTTAATGGTCCAAGTGTGTGGAAATCCCAAAAAGCAGCTTCATTAAAAAGCTTTGCTAAGATCAGGGCTAGGAGGTTAGTCCCATATGCAATGAACTCAATGCATAGCCCCTCATGATCCTTCGCTCGGCCATTATGAAGTTTCATTACGGCATCCTTTACCCCTCCTCTAGTGAAGAGGGTGCAGGATGCAGAACGAGGCATGTGTGAGAGGTTAGGGACTGGCTGATTTGGAATGTCATAAAGTGTACGTGCATAATCAAACCAGATCTGAGTGTCAATAAGTGGTGAAGGGAACCGTCCTTCTAGAAATCTCCGCCATAAGTCCTTAGAGTTGTTACTAAACAAAATGTTCAGTAGCTTCTCATTCCGATGAACGAAGTCTAGTTTCTTCCTCTGTACCGGTCTACGTAGTATTCACGTAGCATATCTGGTGCGCTCGGAAGACTGTTTTTGGTTTCGAATCTGAGTTGATGGCGTAAAGCCTTACACTCATCATCATACCAACTATTACAGGGTACGGTTCCAAGGGGTGGTGGACGGGTGAAGCGGGTGGTGTGGGGGAAAGCGTGAATGGCAGCCTCGTGTAGTGAGCAGGTGACAAGGGCAGCACGATCCTCTAAAAGGGGTATGAAGTCAATATAAGTGAAGTATGTACAGACGGCCAGAGTAAGAAGGTGAGTGATCCCGATCAAAGCGTATATCGTGGTAGGTGGAGTAAACACTGAGTGGAGTGGAAGGTGCTGTGTGAAGGGAGGTGGAGATGGTAAAGAAAAGGTATGTATGATCAGCCCCTGGGGGGAGAGGTGCTACAGTGAAGTCAGTAATGCGAGATGTGAAGACAGGGGATCCCATGATGTAATCAACACTGGAGCCCCCCCCATGTGGAAAGCATGTGAAACCACCTGAAGCAGGCCATCTGTCAAGACCATTATAGATAATGAGATCATGTATCCTACCGAGGTCTAATAGGACCTGCCCATAAGATGAGAATGGACCTCGCCTGTCAGCCAAAACCCGTAGCATACCTGCCTCCTCAAAGTCAATATCTGGTAGTAAAGTGAAATCATCTCTGAAGTCAAGAAGTGGTACCTGACGGGCCCTTGTCCTCACGTTGAAGTCCCCCACTAGAAGGACTTCTCCGTGGCTAGAGAAGTCAACAATGGACTGATAAAGGACAACAAATGGGGATGTCTCATCATCACCTCGGATATCTCTAGCAAAGTGGGAGGTCTCAGGGGGGAAGTAGCAAACTGCGACAAACAGATCCCGGCTGTCCATGTGTCGAATCCGGATCCAAAGAAATCTGGAATATGTATCTCTCTGCTCTACTGAAATGGTCCCTTGAAGTGTGGATCTGAAAAGGATTGAAACTCCACCTGAACCTCAAACTCCTCCTGTACCCCTCATCTGATCTCTGTAGGCAGACTCCCATGTATACCTACTGAATATTGGAAGAGGGCGCTCTGGACTCTGATGTGTCTCTGTATAAAAGACTATGTCGTGGCCTGTATAGGATTCCGAGAAGTTCCCTGGTTCACAAGTGAAATCATCTCTGAAGTCAAGAAGTGGTACCTGACGGGCCCTTGTCCTCACGTTGAAGTCCCCCACTAGAAGGACTTCTCCGTGGCTAGAGAAGTCAACAATGGACCGATAAAGGACAGCAAATGGGGATGTCTCATCATCACCTCGGATATCTCTAGCAAAGTGGGAGGTCTCAGGGGGGAAGTAGCAAACTGCGACAAACAGATCCCGGCTGTCCATGTGTCGAATCCGGATCCAAAGAAATCTGGAATATGTATCTCTCTGCTCTACTGAAATGGTCCCTTGAAGTGTGGATCTGAAAAGGATTGAAACTCCACCTGAACCTCAAACTCCTCCTGTACCCCTCATCTGATCTCTGTAGGCAGACTCCCATGTATACCTACTGAATATTGGAAGAGGGCGCTCTGGACTCTGATGTGTCTCTGTATAAAAGACTATGTCGTGGCCTGTATAGGATTCCGAGAAGTTCCCTGGTTCAGACCATAAGGTACCATTACAGTTCCTAATGGTGCAGGACAGGGTCTCAGATATCTGAGTCTCAGAGACCCCGCTTCCCTATGTAGGGGAGGGGGCAGGTGCCCTACGGGGACCTGTAACAAGTATGAGCCGTATTGTGAAGAAGCCACCATGGGTAACATAAGGATTGATCATGGAAACAAAGGGAATAGCCACGCTTTAAGACCACTTGAAAGCAATTCATGCATAAGATGAACTTAAAGCCCGCAAGCCTACAAACCATCAAACCATGTTCACACTACACCATACTCCTTACAGCCATTGCAAGGCTTTGCAGATGTGATGCAGACAACAACATTGAAACACACACCTGAGTCAAACACACCACCTTGGTTGGCACCTCTACACCTGAATCTATTCCGGTTGTCATCCCAGGCAAGACCCCTGGCATCAATCCTGATGACAAGCCTGACATCAAAATCGGAAAACCAGCTAGAGCTGCTGCACCACCATTCATTTGCAGAGCCAGTTTCTGGAATCAAAAAATTAAATATTCAAAACAATCAAGAAGCTGGGGATTCTGGGATGTATGAAGCAGTTAACACTTAACCATAGTCACGTATTTGTATAAAAAATGAAAATATGTACTAGTCCCTACCTGCACCCCTACCTGCACGGTTATTTGTTGCTGGGCTTGTGCAAGAACGTTTGCTTGATCTGGTTTTGGCTGTCCACTGTGTGCCAAACAACCCCCAAAAAGGAAAATAACAGAAAATTAGAGAGAGAGAGAGAGAGTGTGTGTATATGTGCGTGTACATGTAGTGAGTGCGGCTGTAAACAATTGTAGCATACATACTGAACAATATACCTAGATGAATCCAAGAACATTACCTAGATGAATCCAAGAACATTCCCAAACTCATCCTCTAAAAACACAACATGGTGCAGCTTCAATCTCATGATAGTCACTCACAAGGTTGAAAACCATAAACTCCATCATGCATAGCAGGGACTAGCTACTATGACATCCCCACTGACATCCCAGCATCATTCTTTCATAGGGAGCTTTCCTTTAACAACAAGGAAGTTTGGGTGACACCTCAGCAAAGATTGGCCCGTGGGGGTTAAAACTAGCCTAACTCTGGTGGTGTGTTGAACCCAATCAGCCTTTGTGGATGATCTACTCTTCCCGGACTTGCTGTACCAGAAATCGTCATTTTTGGAGGAGTATTCATCCTGTTTCAGCCCCTAAAGAGGTTAGAAAATCTCAGCTTTTGCTCAGGCTGAGAAGTCCATTGTCTAGAGCACATCTGGTGCTGCAACTCAGCCACATATGAGAAGTTTGCATCAGGGAATTTCGGGACTGTTCAAACAGTCAACTTTGCTGTCCGGTTTTAACAGTCAGGGACAGATCCTTGGGGTGCATCCTCAAGCCAAGCATTGGCTTTGAATGTGTGCATTCTGCATTGTGTTCACAGAACGTGAACTCGTCAAAGCTTGTCGTAATTGTGTATTTGTTTGAGATGGTCCAGAATGCAAGAGATGTTTTTGGTGTACTTGCCCAAGAGGATAAGTTGGATGGCACTGTTGGGAAGTGGTGGGAGAGAAGAGATGCATCATGACAAGAGTTGAGAACACAAGAAGAATCCAAAAGTGTGTTCTATTGATTAGCCTCTCATTTATAGAGTGGGAGAGAGGGTGGCCTAGATCATAGGCACCTATCCTAGATCATAAGTGTGCTTCATCACACACACACACACACAAACATGTGACTGCTACTAGATGCACACATGCAAGTTAGAGCAAGCCCTTGATCACAAATGTCCCAACATACCAACATACCCCCCCTCAAGAGTTTGCCTCATGCTATGTCAAGGATACATCTAATCACATAGTTTTACAAGCCATCTCATGGTGGTCAATGATAAATCTATGGCTAGAATCTCTGCTAGCAAGGGTGCCCAAGGGTCAAGGTTTACAAAATGGAATAAACCCCCCTCCAAATGGTTCTCTCTCTTCCATGTACAAGAATTAATCTTAGGCCTTTGTTTGGACCTAGTTTCTCATGTCTGCAAGAGGTACCATGGAGGCTAAAACATATCACATGGCCTACATCATATGGTGACCAGAGGTGATTTACAAAGACCATAAGTACTAAACACATAACCATAACATTCTTTTTGGAGTACTACTCTAGGCAGAGAACCTCAAAATTGACTACATGGCCAAGTGACAAAAGTTCAAAGATGTTGGACTTTAGAAGGTCCAATCTTTATCTATATCTACCACAAAATTTGTTGCTTCATTTGGTAATGGTGTTCTTTCTTCAACCATATTTGCTTCGTCTTTCTTCTTCTCCTTGCAAAACTTTTCAGAGTGATTGTTTTGGCCACAATAAGTGCATGGATTAATCCTATAGTAATCTTTTTCAAGATGATTGGCCTTTCGACAATGCTTGCATGCTTTGTGCTTGTCTTTTGATGTGAACTTCATGGTAAGTGCTTGAGTTTGATCTTCTCCCTTTCTTGAAGTCTTCTTTCTCTCTTCTTCTTGTAGAGCACTGATGATGCTCTCTAGTGTTGGTTGGGAAAAATTATTCAAAGTAGTCACACCATAGTCAAAATCCTGGGGCATACTCTTCAAGAGCACAGTCATTGCATCATCTTCAGTTAGACTGGAGAGTTGATTGAGGCCAATTGTGTCATAAGACTCCTCATAGTGTCGACATGAGCTGCAACAGAGTCTCCATTCATCTTGAGTTCAAAGAACTTAATCTTTAAAGTCAATTAAGAGTTATGAGAGCTAGCACCAAATAGCACATCTAACTTATGCCAAGCCTCATAAGGAGATTACAAATCAGAAATATGATACACATAATCATCTCCCAAACCTAAGGCAATAATTGCATAAGCTTTCTCTAGCCTTTTAGCATCTGTTGTGTTGTTAAAGTGGAGTCACTTGCCTTCTTCTTCCCTTTGGTAGTAGTGGATTCACCCTCTTGTGATGACTAATTCCCTGGCTTGACTAAATCCCCCAAGTTCTCATTCATCAACACAAATTTGATTTTCATTTGCCAAGTATGGAAGCCTTGGCCATTGAATTTGTCTATTTTAAAGGTAGCCATGAGAGGGTCTTACCTTTAGGATTAAGCAGTGTTTGCTCTTTTACAAATGGCTATAAATCTCAACCATACAAGTGCATATTGCAAGCAATGAAATCAAAGAATCCTAGTCTTTTTGCATTAGAATAATAATATGGCTTTCTCTTCACAAGCTTTGTATTGACATATCTAGATGCTTCTTTCTTCTTCTTTTCTTTTGCTTTCACATATGAAGCATTAGAAGAGCAACAAGAGCTAGCCATTTTGAATAAACATAACTAACTGAAAGTTTACTAACAGTAAATCATCCTCAACACTCTTTCAAGCTTGCATCAAGCATCCAATCACCAAAACTGTCCAAAACTGTAGTGTCAAAATAGAAAGAAAGAAAGAAAGAAAAAAATTTTATTAGAGTCTTCGGAAGACCAATGGGTCTATGAGACTGAAAGAAAACCTGATACAAATCCCAGTAAGGGTGGAGCTACTAAAACGAGCATCATCACCCGTGCTGAATCCTAAGTCTAATCATACATAATCAAATACATCTGGGTATGACAGTGGAAAGAAAAAAGACCTCAATTCAAACACCCTGAAGCAAATTTGAGAGGGCTTTTGAAGCCAAAGTGGAGCTTGTATAGCAGCCCAGGGCCACCAGCAAGTATACGTGCAAAATCGCACAATGTCACCCAAGAGAGCTTAAGCAAGCCCAACTGGTTTTTTATTGATTTCTCCTCATCCACTGGAGCATTGGTGCTCAAAATTCATCAGCATCTTCCTCAAAGTATCAAGTAGAACATTTTGGTTTAAGTAAAGCTGAAGCTATCTTTAATCAGATGATGAGCCGAATTTTGATAGAGAGTCAGTATTTAGTAGTAAATTATGGTTGAAGTACTGCTCCAACTATCTTTTGATAGAGACACTCGAAACCTTCTATTGGTTGGTGGACCTGGTTTGGTGTAGCTAGCTCTGCGGAGCTGTTACAAGTGTTGCTGACGATCAAGACTTCTCAAGGAGGACCACATGCATGAGGGTTGCTGATTTCGTCAAGAACTATGTGTCAAAGACCTAGAAGCCATATGATCGAGAGTATTATTATATGTTTGTGGGCTTTGGGTTTGAACCTGAACGGAGCTCATTTCGAGCTGGTGTCATGAGACATCTAGGAGTAGTTCCAGAGTTTCTAGATGTGTGTTTGGGACCGTGTAGGTCGCATAGTGGCTTGAAACAGACCTAGGATACTATGTACTTTTTAGGGTCTGAATGGTTCTCAAATTCAGAGGGGGATAGCTGGATGTACCTAGTGATTGTACCTGAGTGGTTTGGTATACCCAACAGTTCATGACAGATGCCATTAAAGGATAGGTACTGTGATTATACCTGTGTATCGGCTTGGTTCATGGAGAGCAAGGATAAGCGGAGCTGGACACGAAGAGTCATGGTATGCCAATATTGGACTTGGATTTCAAACAATTCTCAATCTGTTTCTGAGAGCTTCTGAAAGGGAGCAGATGGAATGGATATGTCTTTGGGTCATTGTGTGGCCCACTGTGTGATAGTGAGAGGGGCTGTTGGAATAGTACGCCCATTGCCCCACCTGTAAGCCTCGATATAAGGAGAGCAGTGTAGGAATGTGGCAAGAGAGTCTGTTATGTGGGCATGAGAAGAAGGTGCCACATGGCCAGATCAGAGTGGAGAAGGACACCCACATCGCAGCCATGTGGGCATCATCGTAGACTACCAAATGCACTGCTGATCAGCCGCAAGCAACAAGAGCGGCAGGCACAGAGGTTCTACAGGGAGTAGGGGAGATCACAGATGTGTCAGACTGCACCCAGGAAAGGGGCAAGCAGTGAATAGGCTGGTGCATTTATAGGCCCCAGACATGGGTACGCTGGTCGTGGCGAGTCTCAGCACACTCACAGACTGGGTTGCCCAGTCTGTGGGGGGCTTTCCAGCCCTATATAGAGGGGAATCATCACCCGGTGCATACCTACTACAGCCAGCAGGAGATCACACTTGTGCAGGAGGGTGCAGTCTGAGGAGCTCGCACTACAGAAGGTCGCTGAAGTTCACAGAGGATCACGCAACCTGAGAAGTGGAAGGAGAGCCATAGAAGCAGTACATGTGCTTACCATAGAGCATCCAGGGCGGTACAAGGCTGCAGGATTTGGCATCCCTGTGGGAACTATCTACAGGTGTCTGTGGATGTGGAAACTAGTCTAGGTTTCTTCTAATAGATAGAGGTCGATAGGATGACAAGAGCTGCTCATTTCATCCCAGCCAAAACTATTTATTCTGCCTCACAGGTTGACGCATTGTTCATGGATTTTTCTTTTAAGCTACATGGCCTGCAGTAAGGCCCTGCAAACAGAAAACTGAAAAGAAATAAGGAGTCCAGCTCCTTTCCTATAGTTGCCGTAAGGAAATAAATTGGCTATGACTCAAGGCACCCCTGTTAGTACCTTTTGGCCATGATCAACTTGCAGCATGCGTAGCTGTAGAGGTGACTCAAACGATGTGGACTGTTGTACATGTGAGAGCACCCTTCTTGAAAATCGGAGACTTTCTGACGAAGTTCTGAGCAATGAGTCAGCCTGCCTGGCTTGAGGTGAACGAGGGGGGAGTGAACTTCGACTGTGCTGCTGTATATCCCCTATTGGAAGTCTTGGACCTCGTGACATGTATGGCTTATTGTGAGTGATAGAGATGCCAAGATTATGGGAAACTTTTGGCAAGAGCTACTTTGTCAAAATGGACACCAGACTTACCATTCACACTTATCACCATCTTGAAGGGGCCAAATTCTTTTGCCATGATACTCAAAAGGGCAAAGGATAAATGGTCATGTTTCACAAGGTCTTGTTGACACACTCTAATCATACATCAATTGGTATGAGTCCTTTGATCTTGTATGGCTGCAAACCAAGATGAACAATTGTTCGGAATTGTGTGAGCAAAGGCTTGTCCTATGATCATGTGTGTGTGTGTGTGTGTGTGTGTGTGTGTGTGTGTGTGTAGCACACTAAGTACTATGATGTGTCTAGACCATGACATAAGTGATGATGTAATGCAAAGGCCCCCACATGGGGAGGTGCCTTAGATTTAAGAGTCCCTTTGATGTAGGAAATGATTTTCTTTGATGTAGGAGAGGTGCCTATAATCCAGGCCACTCTCTCTCCCATTCTATGAAAGAGAGGACTCCCTCTCAACTCAATGGAACAATTTTGCTCTTGGTTTCCACACTCTTCTCCATGATGTCCATCTTTTCTCCCACTCCCCAACATGTCGTCTCAGAGCCTCCTTGAGCCCCTAGCCTATTCTAGCTCCAAAATGCCACCTCATCATCTTCTTCTCCACCCTCCACCTTCTTCTTCATTTCTGTCCTCTTTCTCTCCAGATTTTGCTTAGCTTTGTTCTCCTCGTCTTCTGCGCCATTTGCCAAACCCTTTGAGCTGGAGATACCTTGTCTTGGAGCGAAACTATGACCCAGAGGAATTAAGCTTTGGTCATCTCTACTGTGTGTGCCGATACGAATACAGTGCACCGATTTGTCACGTAATTCCGACGATGTGCTCAACTATACTCTAATTCCTCTTAGCCACGGGTGGGCGACACTACAAGCTATCTTGTGTCCAAGTTTCAGGACCAATGGTTGCTGGAACAAGGAGAAATCACACAAAGACCAATAGAAGAAGGTGTTGTTCTCATGAGAAACTTTGCGCGTTTTTTTGGGAGTCCTCCTAGGTGAACATTCTCTGGTATAAGAGTGTTAATTGCGCATAAAAAGCCCTTTCAAATATGCTTCATAGAGCTGGAATCAAGGCCTCCAAGTTACTCTGTTTTACACTGCATTTTGGGCATTTTTTGGTTGATTGAATGCTTGATGCAAGCTTTGGGACAAATCATTGACAGAAGATTCTCAGTTAAATGCTAGTAGTTTGGTTCAAATACTCACTTATAGTGTTTTTTTCATTGTAAGTATCTTCTTGGATTTGAAGATGATACACATGCACTATGATTTTTTATGAGTACTTGAGTTGTAATCATGACTAGCTCTTGTGGTTCTTCTAATGAGAACTATGTGAAGAAGTCCAAGTCAACAAGAAGGGAAAAGATCAAGGTAAAGAAAACTCCTTACAAGAGACTTTGGGAAAAACCTATTGGATATTTCTATGCCAAGAATTTGGGATTTTCTGAGTACATAGCAAATAACTTGCATTTGTATGGTGAGGGAGACTTCTTTGTTCATAAAGATTGACCATCTATAAGAGAGTAGACACTGCCTCATTATAAAGGTAAGACCCTCTCAATGGCCACCTTTAAGATAGATAAGTTCAATGGCCAAGGTTTTCACACTTGGCAAATGAAAATCAAATTTGTGCTTATGAAAGAGAATTTGTGGGACTTGGTCAAGTCAGGGAATCAATCATCTCAAGAAGAAGAATAAATCATAACCAAAGGTAAAGGGAAGGCAAGTAACTCTTCTTCAACTACACCTGTAGATGCTAAAAGGCTAGAGAAGGCTTATGCACTCATTGCTTTAGGATTGGGAGATGATTTAGTGCATCATATTTCTGATTTGGAATCCCCCTCTGAGGCCTAGCATAATTTAGATGTGTTATTTGGTGCTAGCTCTCATACTTGTAAGTTGGATTTGAAAATTAAGTTCTTTGAACTTAAGATGGATGGAGACAATGTTGCAGCTCATGTTAATATTTTGAGGAGTCTTATGACACAATTGGCCTCAATCAACTCTTCAGTTACTGAAGATGATGCTATGGTTGTGCTCTTCATAGTTGTCACGAAACGCCGTTCCATAGCTATGAAACGTTGGAATGGCGTTCTCTTCACTGAGCTTGAAGAGAACGTCTATGGAACGGCTATGGAACGTTCCACATCCCTTGTGGAACGTCTAGGGAACGTTCCCTGCATGCAGATTATCCAGATGATGGAGATGATGAAGAGGAAGAAGAGGGCAGCAACCACAATGCTGCAGATTTAGATTGATCATTGATGTTGATTTAAGTTCTAGGAGCCTCAGTAGTCGGAGGTCTCCTTTTCTTATATCCAGATTCAAAATTCCAAGACTCAAGATAATCTCATATGCTTGTGCCTTGTCTCTGATGGACTTTGCTTTTGTATGCCATTGGCAAGCTATAATGATTAATCTAGATTCTATTATCAATGATTATGCATGAATCATGATTCATCTATAAGATTCAGTATTGACTTTATGTCCTGAGTCATGAGTCCTTACTCCAAAAGCGATTTCAACGTTTTTGAGTCTTGGATTCTAAGTTTAAGCTTTCTAATGTATAGAATCGTACGTTTGTTTATGGGTATGGTGACCTGGCATTCCCTTCCCGTTCACGTTCCTTGAGATTTGGGCGTTCCCATTCCCTAGGGGATCGACGTTCCGTTGCTGTTCACGTTCCCTAGTAACTATGGTGCTCTTGAAGAGTATGCCTCAAGACTATGATTATGTTGTGACTACCTTGAATAATCTTCCCCAACTCACATTAGAGGGCATCATCAGTGCTCTACAAGAGGAAGAGAGAAAGAAGACTTCAAGAATGGGTGAAGACGCACACACAAGCACTTCTAGTACAGTTTACATCAAAGAGCAAGTACAAGGCATGCAAGCATTGTGGAAAAACCAATCATCTTGAAAAAGATTGCTACAAGCACTTATTGTGGCAAGAACAATCATTCAGAGAACTTTTGCAACGAGAAAAAGAAAAGCGTGGCAAATCTGGTTGAAGAGAACTCCATCAACAAATGAAGTCACAAACTTTGTGATAGAAGAAACTAAAGACTTTATCTTTTGAGCTTTTTATCATCACTTGGTCAATTTTAAGGTTCTCTGCCTGGAGTAGTACTCCAAAAAGAATGTTATGTGTTGTGTCTTTTGTAAATCACCTCTGGTCACCATATAATGTAGGCCATGAGATATGTGTTTGCCCCCATGGTACCTCTTACAGACATGAGAAACTAGGTCCACACAAAGGCCTAAAATTAATCCTTGTACATGCAGGGGAGATAACCATTTGGGGAGGTCTATCCCATTTTTGTAAACCTTGACCCTTGGGCACCTTTGCTAGCATGAGATCCTGGCCATAGATTTATCCTTGACCACCATGAAATGGCTTGTGAAACTATGTGACTAGATGTATCCTTGACATAGCAAGAGATAAACACTTGAGGGGGGATATGTTGGGAATTGTGTGATCAAGGGCTTGTCCTATGATCATGTGTGTGTGTGTGAGTGTGTGTGTGTAGCACACTAAGTGCTATGATGTGTCTAGACCATGACATAAGTGATGATGTAATGCAAAGGCCCCCACATGGGGAGGTGCCTTAGATTTAGGAGTCCCTTTGATGTAGGGAATGATTTCCTTTGATGTAAGAGAGGTGCCTATGATCTAGGCCACCCTCTCTCCCATTCTATAGAAGAGAGGACTTCCTCTCAACTCAATGGAACAATTTTGCTCGTGGTTCCCACACTCTTCTCCATGATGTCCATCTTTTCTCCCACTCCCCAACAACAATCAGCATAACCAGTGACATTCCTCCTATGCAGGAAATGATTGAAATGGAAAAAGAAGCATTCAGCAAGCAAAGCAAAATATGGCCAAGGCACAGCTGAGGATGAAGGGAAATGCTGATAAGAGGTTGCTGCATGTGGAGTTGAAGAAGGGGACATGGTTTATATTAAGATACATAAGCACAGATATGCATCCCTAAAGGGCGGCACTAATTCCAACCTAGGTCACAAGTTTTATAGACCCTATTAGAACCTGGATTGCCACCAACAACCAGAATTTACAATGTATTTCATGTCTCTCTCCTCAAGAAGCACATTAGGCCTGATGTGTCAATTTTAGAAGCTTCCATCCATGGATAAATGATGGACATATTCAGTATATATCTTAAGGGTAAAACTATGACAGAGTGCGAAAGTAAGTGGCAGGGCTTACCGAAGGATGAGGGCACATCAGAACCCTCTTCCATTGCAGATCAAATACCCTGCTCAACTGCCTTCACGAGGGCGACCATCTGGCATCTACTGCCCATGCTTTAGCCTTTGACTAATATTGGAGCTGCTCTTCAGTACACACAAGCAGCTGCAGATCTGTTCATATTCCAATTATTTTGATGCTGATTTTGGGAATGATGTTACAGTATTTATTGTATAACTTGTTCCCATTTTAAGTGGCAAAATTATTCTCCAAGTAGGGATGGACCATAGCAGCAGTAACCTTTCTATATAGCTAGTTATATAGAGCTTTTCTTGTACATAGCTCTAGTTTTCTGAGCAATAGAACCAAAATATAAGCTATTCTTATACAGTGCTTTGTAGAACTGTCATGTGGCATACACATTGTAATTCTATGATGGGAGTCATGGTCATATGTTTTATAATGCCACAAGCACTGTTGAATCTTTGCCACAGTCTAAAGCTATTTGAAGACCAACGGGCCCTTTAATCATCATCTAGAAAAAAGATGTTGCTTGTTATTGAGATCACAATATAAAATGGATTCTCTCTCCCCCCATCACATCACTCTCTTCCCTCTTGCTAGCTGGTTGGGCTCTCTTTACACTGAATGGACTAAGGCTAGCCGATTTCAAAAAGCCCACAAAATAGTTCCTGTGAACAAAAGGAGAGCAACAGTGAGCAAGAGAGTGAGCTGAACGTAAGTCTGCTGAATAGTGGACTGAAATGAAGTAGGTACAAAAAAGAAGTGATGGGTTTTGTCTAAGTGACAAAACCCTATTTTATCCACTAACTGTAGTTATGGATTAGACTGTGGTTAGGGGGAAAAACCTCAAAGAGGGAAAAGTGCCCCTAACCTACTTATTACAATACATTGGCCACTGCCTAGAATATGATAATGATTCTAACACCCCCCTGCAAGGCCAATGTGGTGTACAAGGTAGTGATCAATCACCAAAAGGAGAGTGAGAGAGGGAGAGAGAGCGAGCGAGCAAGAGAGAGAGAGAGAGAGAATAGGGGCGATAAGGGGGTAGAGATTCCTAGATTAGCTGCACCGTCTCCTTTATAGCCTGGCGAGATCCCAAGCTCAGCCACAGCTTATGCACGTGTGCGCAAGAAGACCTCTCCACACCTCTACAGATTTTCGTCGCAGCAGATTTCCGTACAGTACAGCCTGCAGCGAAACCAGCAGGGGGAGTCTCCGGGTTCACCTACTCGAGCTGATCGACAGCTTAGTACCCCTTCTTCTCGGCCAGCTTCTCTTCTTTCGTCACCTCCTCTTGAGACGGTTTTTTTCTCTCTGCTCCACTCTCCTTCCAGCTTCGATTCCACCAGTCACTTCTCTCAGTTCGCTACTCTTTTCAAATCGGATTTCAGACATGGCTGATTCTGTAAATCCTGAGTTTGCCATGGGTGACCAGGATTTGGACTACCCTGCGGAGGAAGACCAGGGTCTCTATGACGATCTGATTACGAAGAAAGCCTTCAGTGAATTCACCACTGCTCTTGATGGAAAGTTTGAGCAAGTTAATGCGAATCAAACGGGGTTGACACAGCAACTCCAAGGGATTCAGACTACCCTCACACTTCTGACTAGCACTGTTCAAGCACTCACGCATGTGGATGCCATGGCTTCAGTGTTAGGTCCGAACATCACTCCAGATCCTTTTCCCAGAGATCAGAAGTCTCGTACCAAGGAGGTTGTTGACACTTGGTTGCACAAGTGGCAAGTACACTTCCAGTTTCACCCGTATCCAGATGACAAGAAAATACAGCTTGCAGCCGGGTTCATGTCAGGAAAGGCTTTACTATGGTGGAAGGAACTCCAACCCAAGCCTGCAACATGGATAGATTTCGAAGGGGTCTTCAGGAAGGAGTTTCTGAAGAAGGAGGACAATTATGATATCGTAGGCAAGCTCAAAGCCCTCGATATGTCCAAGCTGAACTTGACTTTTGAGGTTTATCTTCAGAGGTTTCGAGATTTGCAGACCACAGCTACAAAGATGGATCCAGTGACCTTGTTAGGTTTCTTTGTGGATGGTTTGCCTGACTCGTACAAGTTCATTTGTTGTCTCTGTAAATAACAAGAATGATTTAAGTGTGTTTGAACACCGTGAATTGAGAATGTTGTTAGATGGTTTCAAGAATGTATTCCCTGCTCAACTGCCGGAAGGCTTACCTCCAGAACGGGCAGTAGATCATCGCATAGACTTAGTACCTGGGGCTCAACCTATTAGTGTACCACCTTATAGGATGAGCCAGCTTGAGGAGGATGAGCTAGCTTCACAGCTACAAGATTACCTGAATCTGGGCTATATTCGCCCAAGTAAATCACCTTGGGGAGCACCTGTCCTCTTAAGCAAGAAGAAAGATTCTACATGGAGAATGTGTATAGATTATAAACGATAAAATAAAGTGACAATTAAGAATCGATACCCTCTACCTCGTTCCGATGATCTGATAGACCGTTTGGCCGGAGCGAAGTATTTCACTAAGATTGATTTGCGTACGGGTCATCACCAAATCCGTATCTATGCTAAACACATAGATAAAACCGCATTCCGAACTAGGCGTGGCCACTACGAGTTTCTTGTATTACCTTTTGGTTGGACCAATGCTCCTGCCACCTTCCAGCAAATGATGAACGATTTGTTCCGAGATTTTCTGGGCAAATTCGTTGTAGTGTTCTTAGATGACATCTTGGTATACAGCCGAACGCTTGAGGATCACATAGAACACCTCCGGATTGTCTTAGTTATTCTAAGACAGCATAAGCTCTATGCCAAGATGAGTAAATGTGACTTCTTTATGAAGGAGATCATTTACTTAGGACACAAGATTTCTTCTGAAGGTATTAGCATTGATCTGGATCGTATCCAGAAGGCTTAAGAATGGCCTATTCCTCAGACTGTGAAACAACTTCGTTATTTCCTAGGATTTACGGTATTTCTACGGAAGTCTGTGCGTAATTATTCACATATCACGGCACCCCTGACAAACATATTGAAAGGTCGTGGACGCAGGTCTACCCAGCCGATTTCTTGGAATGATGCATTGAACAAGGCTTTTGAAACCTTGAAGTTTTCTATCAAGGAAGCACCCGTTCTTGCATTACCCGATCCTACCTGGCCTTATGTTTTAGAGGCCGATGCGAGTGATTTTGCGATTGGGACAGCTCTATTCCAAGAGGGCAGACCTGTAGCTTTTGAGAGTAAGAAGCTAGACGACACCCAATATCGTTGGCCCACACTAGAAAAGGAACTCTATGCTGTAGTGTATGCCCTTAAGGTTTGGAGACACTACTTGTATGGTTCGAAGTTTCTTGTATTGACTGATCATCAGTCAATTAAGTATGTGTGTGATGGTTCTAAATTGAGGGGACGGAAAGCTAGATGGGCAGAATTAATGCAAGATTTTGATTTTGAAATACGTTATCGAAAGGGTTCGTTGAATAGTGTGGCGGATGCCTTAAGTCGAGTCAAGTTTGTAAATGCTATGTCATTTATGGAAATATCCTCAGACCTATTTCAATCCTTGAGAGGGCTTTACGCAACTGATAGTCATTTCAGTTCTTATTGGCAGAGAGTCCAGGATGGGAGCTCCATGGTTGACCAGGACTCAGGGATTGTGCCACCTACAGTACAGGCGGTGCGAGGTCAGTGGATGATTAGGAACGGCTTGCTGTTCCGGAATGGAAAGATTTGTGTGCCAGATGTTCTGGAACTTAGATCCAAGATTCTCTGGGAGTGTCATGATGCTCCTAGTGCTGGACATCCGGGTATACATCGGACTCTGTCTCTTGTGAAGCATACTTTTTATTGGCCTAAGATGCATGCATTTATTGAAAACTATGTAGTAGGTTGCCGGGTTTGTCAGGTTACTAAGGCAGAATGCCTTAAAGGCGCGGGTTTATTACAGCCATTACAGATTCCAGGTAATAAATGGGAAAGTATTTCCATGGATTTTATTACTGGTTTGCCTCGAACGCGCAAGGGTCATGACTCCATTTGGGTCATAGTCGACCGTCTGACAAAAATGGCTAGATTCTTACCTGCTAGAACAACTATTTCAGCTATTCAGCTGGCTCACGAGTTTGTGGACCACTTGTTTAAGCTGTATGGTTTACCCTCAGACATAGTCAGTGACGGGGACTCAAAGTTTACAAGTAACTTTTTGACACTTGTTTTTGAGAAGTTAGAAACTACTCTAAGTATGAGTTCCTCCAATCATGCACAATCCGATGGCAGTACAGAGAAGGTTAACCAATTGGTTGAAGATATGCTTCGGGCATATGTATCTAAGAGACAGTCTTCATGGGAAGATTATCTACCTATGATAGAATTTGCTTATAACAATGCAAAGCATTCCAGTACTGGTTACAATCCTTTTATGCTTATGTACGGGTTTCAACCTAAGTCACCAGTTATGGTTGGGTTAAAAGGGATTCAAAATGATGCTACAAAGAACTTCTTGCAAGACACCCAGGAAATGTTGCAGTTTGCCAAGGAGTCTATTAGAAGTGCCCAAGATCGGGACAGATTTTATGCTAATAGACATCGTTCACCTGGAGAGTTCTCTGAAGGAACGATCGTATATTTGCGAATTCCCAAGGAATCCAAGAGCCTAAGTACAAGTTTGGTTCCGAAGTTATCCCCCAGATACTGTGGTCCGTTCAAGGTCATTAAAAGAATTGGACCAGTTGCATATCGACTAGAATTGCCTCATGATGTTAAAGTACATCCAGTCTTTCATGTCAGTAGACTGAAAGAAGTATTGGGTGCGGATGATCAACTTGTTTCTCCTCACGAGATAATACAAGTTACAGATTTGACTTTTATTCCACACGAACCTGAGTGTATTCTTGAATTTCGTGAAAGACAGATTCAAAATAGAACTATCACGGAATACAAGATCAAGTGGAAGGATCGTGTTGAGGAGGATGCAACATGGGAGACATTACAAAACCTCCAGAGAACATTTCCGGGCTTTTTAGCGAACTCAGGAGTGAGTTCTTAGAGGAGGGGAAGTATGTCATCTACACGGATTGGTATCTCACGTGTACTGGGTACACAAGACTAGCTCAGGTAGCCTGGGGAGGCTTAGAGCTAGGCAGGCTTGATTCTTGGGTTGAGTGGCAAGGGTACGAACCAGTTAGGGGTCTTCGCTATTTTTGGCGCTTGGGGCCCGAGTCTATATAAGGGGCCCAGAAGTTCAGTTCTCAGTGAGCCGATGGGAGCAAGTTTCGTTCCCAAGTGCTAGGTCTGATCCTGGATTAGTCGCGGACGCGCGCCTGCATCATAGCGTAGTCCAAGGCCCAGTAGTAGATCCCAGGCTTCACAGCGCCACCTAGTGGTATGGGACACCAGGTTGGTCTGGATCTGGTTGGGAGTTCGTGCCAGTAGCTCAGCTCGTGGCTCGAAGGGGACATCTCCTGATTCGGGATCACATCCCGTAGATGTCATGGTTGGGTGGTGAGCAGCCTGCTCAGTTACTCACGTTGTGTGTGTTCTTGTGTTTGCTTGCAGATCATAGGTTTCAGGAGTGCTGGGACGTGTCACGCAGCACGACACACGAGACATCGAGGGGGGGGGACAGATCACTCTGAGGGACCTCTCGTCATTGTTTAGACCCGGGATACGTCCCATGGGAGTCACGATGGCTCTAGGAGACCGAGACGTATGGCACACCTTGACGGGCGCCAGCATCCCATCACCAACTATGCACCATCCAAGGCGACATGACATACGGAGAATTCCGCTCCGCTTCAGTCCTTTTCTTTTCTTTTCATTGTTACATCCAAATGTATTTGATTATGTATGATTAGACTTAGGGTTCGGCACAGGTGATGATGCTCGTTTCAGTAGCTCCACCCTTACTGTGATTTGTATCAGGTTTTCTTTCAGTCTCATAGACCCATCGGCCTTCCAAAGACTCTAATAAAATTTATTTCTTTCTTTCTTTCTTTCTCACATGGAAGTGATGTCTGCAACATTGTCATGTGTTGACACATACATCATACTGATCTCCCCTGCATGCAGCTTCTCTCTAACATAATGATAATGAACCTCAATGTGCTTCGTGCGAGCATGAAACACAGGATTCAGTCACTGCTATAGCACTCTGACTATCAGTGAGAATTGGAGAAGGACCCTCCAATAAGAGACGAAGATCAGCGAACAAACGTTGCAGCCAAACACATTCAACTGTCGCTATGAAAGCTGCCCTGTACTCAGCTTCACATGAGGAAGTAGCCACTGTAAATTGCTTCTTGCTCAGCCAAGAAATGCAAGCTTTGCCAAAAAAGAAACAATTACCACTAGTGGACTACCTGGTATCATACTCTCCAACCCAATCTGAATCACTGTAAGCATGCATCTGCAAGTCACCCCCCCCGGAAAATATCAAGCCATAAGACTTTGTGCCTTGCAAATAACGGAAGATGCGTTCTACAGCCTGCCAATGTGTTGTCTTTGGGCTGTGCATATATCTGCTCAACTGAGATATTGCATACTGAATATCGGGCCATGTATTGCATAAATAGATGAGGCATCCAACAGCCTGGCTGTAAAGTGTGACATCCACTAATTCACCTGCTTCATACATAGTAAGCTTCAGCCTTGGCTCCATGGGTGGCTATAGGCTTACAATCATGCATGTTGAACCTATCCAAGACCTTCTGCACATATTTGGATTGAGACATAATGATGCCACGCTTGTCTTGTATAAACTGGATCCCTAAATAAAAATTTAACATGCCCAAATTTGTCATTTCATTCAGTTTTTAACTCAGCTTTAAAATCTGCAATTATTTCCTCATTTAACCCTGTGAGCAGCATGTCATCTACATAAAGAATGATGACCAAAATATCCCCCCCATCCTTCTTGATGTAGAGGGTGCTTTCTATGGAACTATTATGTGTTGGGGTAAAGGCACATTGCCACCCCTTTATTAAAGATATGACACCTATGACTGTCTTAAGACAGTCATAGGGTGAAAAACCTAAT
Source organism: Dipteris shenzhenensis (assembly GCF_047967505.1). NCBI lineage: Eukaryota > Viridiplantae > Streptophyta > Polypodiopsida > Gleicheniales > Dipteridaceae > Dipteris > Dipteris shenzhenensis. The sequence goes on from NC_141596.1 coordinate 18,002,338, forward strand.
CCTAATAAAACCTATGAGTTTGTGGTGTGGCTCATCACTTCACACCCGCATCTATTGTGTCACTCCTCTCTCTCACTCTCTCCCTATTGTACTTCTCCCCCTTTCCTTCCCTCTCAACTGGTATCAGAGCCAGCCTCACTCCCTCCCTACCCCTGCCTACCTCTCCCTCTACCCCCTCGGGACTTGTGCCCTTGGCATTGCGCAGGCAGCTCGGGCTGCAGCGGGGCAGCGCGGGACAGCAACGCGGGGCAGCGTCTGTGCGAGCAGGGCAGGGCGGCGCGGAACAGCGCCAGCAGCTGCAACAGCAGCAGCAGCTAGCTGTGTGCAGCACCGGTGCGCACCTACGCAGCCTCAGGGCCTCGAACAGGGCGGCGCGTAGGCAGAGCATGCGCGCATGTACGGACGTACGACCATCCGTACCGCCGTACGGACACCGTACAGGCGTTCGTACTGTACGGACGCCGCCGTACTTATAGGGAGCTGCGTCAGGAACTTTTTCGTCAGGGAAGAGCATTTCAAAAAAAAAATTTCTCTCTCTGTTCTCGGATTTCGTACCCTGCACAAGTACACAGGTACAGCAGATACAGTGCTACCAGTACACAGGTACAGCAAGTACAGCACTTTTTTTCTTTGGGGAGAGAAGGAAAAGAGAGAGCATTCCCGGCTATTCAGTTCTTCAAACTGTGTTGTTTGAGGTACAACAAGTACACCCTTGTCCCTCGTGCTTGAGGTGACTAGTACCACAGTGTGTGGTGGTTGCACAGTTATCTTGTTTCGGGAAGGTAATGCCTTGATTTTGCACAGGACTTTTATGCTTTTGCTGAGTGCAAATCTCAGTTTTTTGGGTGACATTTTCAAAGGGCTTTTGCCTGGAAGCTTATGCAGTGTATGCCTTGAGGCAGTGTGGAGCCAGGGAGCCCACATTGGTCTTGTTTCCGCAGTGTATTCAGTGACATTTCTGCAGGTCACATTTTGTGTACGACACCTTGGAAAATCTCAGTTGAGCCACGCTTGGCCAGGGCGCATCGAGTTTACTCGGTCCCTAACTGTCCATCGTTGACAGTGCTCAAAAGATTTTCTCTTCAGTGTTTGTACGTTGGGATCTGTGTTGTTATTGTATACACAGGGCTGTTTATGCATTGCATTGTCAGGTGAAAGTTGCCAGGAGAGCGCTGTATTTTGTATGCTACCTCAGTGTTGAGGTGTCTTTCACTTGGTACAGGTGTCATATCAGAGGGCTTTTGCCCAGATTTTGCTTGAGAACACTTGGGTTACTGTTTGAGACCTTCAGATGCCTTTTATCCCCTTGGCAGAAGGGTGATTGCTTGGGATTTGTCCCATTTTCTGTTGCAGATTTGTGACAGGCTGAAGTGTCTGGAGCCTCTTTTTCAGTGAACAAAACAGTGTATGACAAGTGGTTTATGCATATAAAATCAGTGCAATACCTCATCTGAGGTGGGAGAAGTGATCAGGACAGCAGTGTTTGGTGCTTCATCAGCTGATGATGCACTGTTAAAGCACTTGTGGAACAGCTGCAGCATTCTGAAATTACTGTTTTATGCCTATTTGAGCATGGTACAGTGTGTCAGAAGGTACAGTAACTGGAGGGAAATTTTTTCTGTTTTGCTGCAGATGTTTTGACAGTAAAAACAGCACTATTGTGAGTGCTCCTGGCTCTTGATAGAGCAGGTTTTTTCTGAGAAATCAGAATTTTATTCAGTCTCTTTTGACTTACAGGGAGTCAGGTACTTTCCTTATCTGATATGGCATCAGGGGGAAGTGAATCATCAATTCTGAACATAAAGAAGTTGGAAGGGGCACACAATTATGCATTATGGGCAGAACAGTGTTTGAATGTACTTCTGCTTAAGAAGATTTATAAGCCCATAAGGGTGAAGGGTGTCAAGCCATCTGGGATGTCAGATGATGAGTGGGAGGAGCTAGATTTGTCCGCGAGGGCTGCTATCATGCTTACTCTCAGTGATTCTCTTGTGTATAATGTTCAGGCTGAAAAGACCTCTTATGGCGTATGGCAGAGGCTAGTAGAGTTGTATGCCCAAAAGAGTTCAGCCAGTAAGGTGTATTGGTTGAAGAAGCTGGTTGATCTTCGCATGAAGGAAGGTACAGCTATGACCTCACACTTGAGTGAGTTCAATGCCATCTTTACACAGCTGATTGCACAGGGGTTGAACCTTGATGAGGAGTTCAAGGCTACTTTCTTGTTGTGTACCCTCCCTGAGAGTTGGGACACTTTCAAGACCACCCTGTCTAATTCAAATGTCACTCTTATATATGCTGATGTAGAGAGCTCTCTCCTTATGGAGGAGATGAGCAGGAAGAATAATGCGAGCAGCAAGTCTTCAAATGCTTTGCAGGTACAGGAAAGAGGCAGGACTCAGCAGAAGGGGAGATCTGCTAGTAAGTCCAAATCCCGCAGTCAGTCCCGTGGCAAAAAGGATATTGAATGCTTTTATTGTGGCAAGAAGGGACATGTGAAGTCTAAGTGCTTCAAGTTTATACGGGATCAGAAAGCCAAGAAGGCTGAGGCAAAGGATGCAGGCAGTGGAAGCAAAGGCAAAGGCAAGGCCAAGGTAGATGACTTGGATGCAGTGAATGTTGCAGCAGAGGACAGTGACAGTGACAGACATGATGTTCTATGCTCTTCTGCTGTAATTGCACATACTTTGGTTATTGATGGCCATGACATGCACACCTGGCTCTTGGATTCAGGTGCTTCTTTTCATGTTACTCCTCATAGGGAGTGGTTTACTTCCTACACAGGTACTCATGGAGTTGTTCACCTTGGGAACAACTATGCATGTCAGATTGCAGGGATTGGCAGTATACAGATAGTATTCCCTGATGGACGCACATTTATGCTTGATGGTGTTCGCCATGTGCCGCAAATCAAGAAAAATCTGATTAGCACTGGCTTGTTGGATGACAGTGGTTACCACACCACATTTGGGGATTCCAAATGGGTGATTACTGATGGCCAAGTAGTAGTGGTTGAGGGTTATAAGAGTGATACCTTGTACCCTCTTTATGTTCCCAGTGTAGGTAATCATGTTGTTGCCATAACCGAGCTGCCAAAGGTTTCATTGTGGCATAGCCGGTTGGGACACATGTCCGTTAAAGGAATGCAAGAACTGTCACGTTTGGGTTATCTGCCGTCTCTTTCATTTTCAGATTTGCCTACTTGTGATCATTGCATATTTGGCAAGCATTCTATGACTCCTCATAAGAGGAGAACTCCCCAAAATAGAGCACCGCTTGATCTAGTGCACACTGATTTGTGTGAGATGCCACAGTTATCACTAGGGGGTGCGCACCTTTCATTACTTTTATTGATGATGCCACACGCAAAGTGTGGGTCTATTTCTTGAAGCATAAGAGCGATGCCTTAGATGCTTTCAAGAAGTTTGTCGCTCAGGTTGAGAATCGGACAGGTCGCAGGCTGAAATGCCTCAAATCCGATAATGGGGGTGAGTATATGTCAAATGCTTTTGTACAGTTTTGCGAAGCTAAGGGCATTAAACAGGAACTCACAGCCCCTCATAATGCATCTCAAAATGGTGTAAGTGAGCGGATGAATCGAACTATTCAGGAGAAGGTTCGATGTATGTTGTCTTATGCTGCATTGCCCCATGGCTTTTGGGCAGAAGCCGTGCAAACAGCAGTTCACATAATCAACAGGTCGCCTAACAAGGCTTTGGAGTTGAAAGTGCCAGAGGAGATGTGGTCTGGCAAGCCACCTTCATATAAGCACTTACGTGTGTTTGGTTGCGAGTGCTTTGCTCATATACGCAAAGAACTGCGCACCAAACTGGAGCCAAAGACTTCCAGATGCATCTTTATGGGTTATGGTGACGAAGGTGAAATGGGGTACAGGTTATGGGATCCCGTTAAACGGAAGATTTTACGCAGCAATGATGTCATCTTTAACGAGGATAGTGTACACAAAGAACCCGTGCAACCTGTGGAATACAGGAGGGTTGTTTATGATGATGTCGGACAGCAAAAAATGCCCATTAATATGCAGCAGCAGGCTGCTGCAGATAACCCTGTTCAAGAGGGTATACAGGCTGAAAATCAGCCAGATAATTTTGCCAATGATGCACCACTGAATATGCCAGCAAATGGGGCTGTAGAACAGCCAGATATGGTGGTACAGCCACCCGTTATGCATGACGAACAGGCTAGACAGCAGCCTAATCCGGAACATTTTGTTAGGAGGAGCACCCGTGTACAACGGCCTCCTGACAGGTTTGTTCCAGGAGCCAATAATGTGGCTGATTTTATTATGCTGACAGATTGTGGTGAGCCTTCCAACTTCAAGGAAGCTATGGGAAGATCAGAGAAAAAGAAGTGGGAGAAAGCCATGCAGTCAGAAATGGACTCCCTCCTTCAAAATGATACATGGGACTTGGTGCAGCTACCTGCAGGCAGAAAGGTTTTGCCATGCAAGTGGGTTTACAAAGTCAAAGTGGATTCAAATGCTTTACCGAGGTATAAGGCCAGATTGGTTGCCAAGGGATTTAAGCAGGAGAAAGGCATTGACTTTGATGAGATCTTTTCCCCTGTAGTCAAGATGACTACTTTGAGAGCAGTGTTAGCTCTTGTTGCCCATGAGGACATGGATATATGTCAGATGGATGTGAAGACTGCTTTTCTTCATGGAGATCTCCATGATGAGATCTATATGAGTCAGCCAGAGGGATATGCTGTTAAAGGGAAAGAGCAGCTTGTGTGTAAGCTCAAGAGGAGCTTGTATGGACTCAAGCAGGCACCAAGAGAATGGTACAAGAAGTTTGATGCCTTCATGCAGTCCCAAGGGTATCATAGGTGTGAGACCGATCATTGCTTGCACACCAAACGGGCAAAGGATGGCAATTTGATGCTACTCATTCTATATGTGGATGACATGCTGATTGCCAGTAAATCTCAGCATGAGATTAGTGCTTTGAAGAAACAACTGCATAAGTCTTTTGACATGAAAGACTTGGGTGATGCAAACCATATTCTTGGCATGCGGATTACTCGTAACAGGTCCAAGGGACTTTTGTTTCTGACACAGAAGGAGTACATTGACAAAGTACTGCAGAGGTTTAAAATGGAGGGGGGGAAGTCTATTAGTACCCTGTTGCCTCCACATTTAAAACTCAATAGTAAGGACAGCCCCAGATCAGATGATGATAAGGCTGAAATGGCCAAGGTTCCGTATGCATCTGCAGTTGGTTCTTTGATGTATGCCATGGTTGCCACTCGTCCGGATATTGCTTTTGCGGTGGGAGTCATCAGCATGTATATGGCAAATCCAGGCAAGCGGCACTGGGAAGCAGTGAAAGGTGTCTTGAGGTATCTCAAGGGTACCAAAGACTTGTGCATATGCTATGGTAGGCAGGATGCATTGGTGCATGGTTTTACAGATTCAGACTATGCAGGGAATGCAGATAACCGGAAGTCTACTACCGGTTATATTTTCACATTTGCAGGAGGTGCTATATCATGGGTGTCTCGGTTGCAGAAATGCGTTGCACTGTCAACTACTGAAGCTGAATATGTTGCAGCCACTGAGGCTTGCAAGGAAGCAATATAGCTTACTCGGCTGGTGGGAGATTTGGGCATTACAGGAGATATGCCAGTTTTGCATTGTGATAGTCAGAGTGCTATCATGTTGGCAAAGAATCCAGTCTTTCATCAAAAGACCAAGCACATAGATGTGAAATATCATTTCATCAGGGAGGTACTGGAAGACAAGCGACTTGAGCTTGTGAAAGTGCATACTGATGATAATCCTGCAGATTTGCTCACTAAGAGCTTGCCTACTGAGCGGTTTGCACATTGCCGCCACATCATGGGATTAGGATGAGACCATTATTATTTTATGGTCTTGTATACAGTAACTGTATATTGCTGTAATTTTTATTATTTTCTCCCCTTTAGGCACATTGGCCTTTAGGTGGGAGGTTGTTGGGGTAAAGGCACATTGCCACCCCTTTATTAAAGATATGACACCTATGACTGTCTTAAGACAGTCATAGGGTGAAAAACGTAATCCTAATAAAACCTATGAGTTTGTGGTGTGGCTCATCACTTCACACCCGCATCTATTGTGTCACTCCTCTCTCTCACTCTCTCCCTATTGTACTTCTCCCCCTTTCCTTCCCTCTCATTATGTAACCCCTTACTTGTCAGGAATGCATTAATCTTGGCATACCATGCACGTGGGGCTTGTTTCAGCCCATATAAAGCTTTGTTAAGCTTTGCAAACCTAAAGTGCATTGCCAGAAAGCTCAAATCTAAGAGGTTGTTTGGCATAAACCTCTTCTTGCAAGTCTCCATTAAGGAAAGCTGTTTTTATATCCAACTGATGGACATTCCAAACAAAATTTGCAGCCATGGCACTAACTGACCTTATGGTGGTCATCCGAGATGTAGGAGCAAAAGTCTCCTCATAATCTATGCCCTTCTTCTGTGTATAGCCTTTGGCAACGAGCCTTGCCTTGTACTTGTCACAATGGACCCATCTGGCTTCCTTTTCACTTTGAAAACCCACTTGGTACCAATGGCATGCTTACTTGGTGGCAAATCCACAACATCCCAAGTCGATTTTTCTCAATGGACTGCAATTCATTATGTATGTGGTGAATTTTCTGAAAATATAACATCTCTACTCACAAAAATCTTGCGAGAAGCAAGATTTAGAGACGATAGCCTTTGTTTTGTGCACTGTACCTACAAAAATGCATTTAAGTGCCTTATCTGACAACTTATGTCGAAACTCCACAGGCACGTGGACATATGCAACACAACCAAAAACTCTAAAGTGATCCACTGAAGGCTTTCTCCCATGCCATGACTCATAGGGAGTGATTGTCTTCAAAGCCTTTGTGGGAGCCCGATTCAAAACATAGTTTGCACACATGAGGCCTTCGAGCCAAAACCTGTGAGACAACTTTTTACTAGTAAGCATGCATCTATAAGAGTTCGATTCTTGCGCTCAGCTTTACCATTTTGCTGAGGTGTAAGCCTTACTGTAAGCTGATGGCTGATGCCTTTCTCCTTCAAAAATGCCTCAAACTCATGAGACATACTCCCCCCCTCTATCTATGCGAAGTGTCTACACCTTGAGTCCTATCTCATTCTCAACCATAGCCACAAAGTGTTTGAAATGCATATACACTTCTGATTTTGCCTTAAGACCATAGACCCAAGTGTAGTTGGTGAAGTCATCTATGAATGTAACATAATAGAGATAACCCCCAAAAGCAGGTGTCCTCATGGGACCGCAGACATCACTGTGAATGAGCCGTAATTTACGTGTAGCTCTCACTGCACCATCCTTCTTAAAAGGAAATCTATGCATCTTGCCAAGGATGCAACCCTCACATGCATGAGGAGGAGGTGACTCCAAAGGAGGCAATGCACCAACCATTGCATGCTTCTGAAGTGTCATTAAGCTGCCATAGCTCATGTGTCCATACCTGGCATGCCATAACTCCGCAATTTGCATCGCCGCAGTGGGAGTACTCACCGAAAGTTCAAGATCAGATCTTTTCTCATATATATCAAGCTGAAAAAGACCCCCATACAAAGTGCCTGACAACATCAAAGCATAGTCGTTCTCTTTGTCTCTGACTGCACACTTAGCATCATCGAATACAACCTCAAATCCTCCTCTATTGAGAGAGGATACTGAAAGCAAATTCTTCTTTATACCTGGCACATAGAGAACATCTGAAATTCTGAAATCTGTGCCATCAGTGGATGTGAGGATAATGTCCCCCACTCCACACACTGAATAAGAAGAATTATTTACACAAGTCACCTTCTTTTTAGTAGGTGGAGAATGCAGAGATGCAAAAAGGCTCTTCTTAGAAGTGATGTGCTTAAAGGCACCATTATCAAAACACCAAGTATTCAGTGTCTCATTGACACTGAGAGAGCATGCACCCTTTGAAGGATCATAACTGCAAGTCAAGAAAGCATAAGGATCATCCTCAGTAGTGGTTGTAGCATCTGAACTACCCACTAATGAATCTGAAATGCAAGACAAAAAGGCATAGTGCTCTTCCGCAAAGTTGGATGTAACATGCTTCAACATGTATCCACTTGCTTTCAATAGTATGCTTATTAAGAAATGAAATGTTTTCCTACTGTTCAGTTACGGACAATGGGGACTAGGTCTAGCATTTGAGGGTGGACCCCCTTGCTTGGGGTTATGGAAATTAGTGACCCACAAGAGTGATGGCCTCTCTTTGAGAGGGACATTTGGAAACCACACCCCACCTGAGTACCCAAACATGGGACCAATCAAATGCATAGATTGCATACTGACCTAGTAACCATTCAAGAGAATGTTCCCTGAGCTTTGGGTGTGGGCCTGGCAGCATGCCAAGAGTAATGGAGATACAATATAAGACAACAAACAAATGAGCTCAGTATGGCTCAATTATGACCTTAGAGTACGTCAATAGATAGTCCAAGCTGTTAGGAACCCGTGGGTGCGATCAGAACTGAATTCTCACAACTTTAAAATTTAAGGGTTTTTGGGGGTGACACGTGGCAGACTGCCACGTGGAATCTGAGCTGGCAGGTCAATCCACCTGTCCCACACATGTGGCAGCATGCATGGCAAGTGGCAGGGCATGCAGGCCAAGTGTCTGGCCCCAAATCTGGTAGATTTGGGGCAGGTTGTGGACTGTCCTCTTTGGGACTGCAGCCCACTAAAAATCTGGGACAAGTGTCCATCTTCCACTCTAGGCCTTGGGGGAGGGGGCTGAGCCTATAAAAGAAGGCCTCTCCCCTTCATTCCATACATGAAAATTCGTCACTTTTCTTCTCCCTCCTTTTGGATGATGCAGCAGAACCTCTCCAGCTCCTTGGATGCAGCCAGCTTCTCCCCAGACCATTCTCTCACCTCAGCAGCACTTTCTCTCGCTACAACAGCACATTCTCTCTCTACACTTCCAGCCCCTCCTCTCTAGAAATCTGCCCCCTCAGCTCTTCTGGAACAGCAGCAGCATCCTCTCTCCTTCTCCTAGCCTGGAGCAGGCACAGCCCCTTTCTCTCTCCTGCTACAGTCTTTCTCTCTCTATTACAAAATTTCTCTCTCTACTGTTCCAGCCCATTCCCCTTGCAGAAATCTGCCTTTCTGTGCACCTCTGGAACAGCAACAGCTCCTCTCTTACATCCCTTCCCTTGGGATCAGCATTGGCACTCTCTCTCTACATCTATCACTCCATAAAGGCTTTCTCTCTCTAGCCTACAGGCTGTTTTTCTAAGCTGTTCTCATTCCAGCCCCATTTCCACACTCTCCTCACCCAAGGTAGCTTCAGAGGCATCAAGGACTTCATCTACAAAAGGGTCAAGTCACGAAGGGAGCATGTATTGTCAAGTTTATCTCATTTACAGCACTATTTCATGTTGTTTCTACTATCTTTCTAGAAACTAGTGCTTGCCTCTAATGTTGGATGTAAGTGGTGATTGTTGCAGGCTTCTTCCTTGTGGATTGGGCAAGCCAAGAGTTGAAACCTGAGCTTGGAGTCCTCTTTTTTGTTGTCTACCTTGTACATATGCTCTTGAGTCTTGTATCTAGGTCCTAGGTTTTCACTGAGTTCATCAATTTGGAAGGTGCATTGCACCTTGGTCTTGTATCTCCATTTTCAAGAATAAAGTGAGCCTGGATAAGGGGGGGGGCGCGTCTTGGCCCCTCAATCATATTGCAATTTCCAATGATGTCACTTTGTGTTTAAGCTGTATAAGTCTTAATTCCAGCTTAATTGCAAACTCTTAAGTTCAAGTATATGTGTTTGGCAACTCGCAATCATTTCATTCAAACGCCTCTGCAAAATCCGTTGTCTGAATTGATAGAAAACACCGAGTAGTTTACAGATGAGGTCTACATACTACCCTTTCCCCACGGTCTCTTGCCTAGCTATTTTCTCTTCCATTCCAAAACTTGACATTTTCCAGCCAGACTTTTGCACCTCGGGCTTTCCATCACAGGTCAAAAACTGTGCCGTGCTTCGCTATCTGACATCGCCTCTTGTAGGAAAAGCTCCTTGCATTACTAGGAGCTGCACCTATTTCACACTCTCTCCTCATCATTACTCTCAAGTAGAAGTCATAAACCTCTCTTCCACATAAAACAAAATGCAGCAAATTGTTGAGGGTAGAATGCAGAATCATTAAATGAGATTATGCAGATTGGCCCTCCAATCATGGAAGAGCAACCCAGTTAGAGAATCTGCTGCTACTATGATGATTCCTACATGCAAAGTGAGAGAGATATGAGGATGCATATGCATGCAAAGTGGTTCAGAAAGGAAGCACGTAGACACATGAAGAGGGATATATTTTCATTTATGACCACCATGGATGACCTTCCCATTTAAGGCTAACATTAAACTATGACTAATAGACCAAAATGTCCTATACCTCTGGGGACCTAGAGAAATGAGCGCACATCTTTATTCATAAACATTGGGAAAATTTGCATCAATTATGGGCACCACTTGGTCCCATCAAGACTTGAGGTTTCTGTCAAAAACCCGATCAAGACCAAGGCCACATAATAAGGCCATCCCAATAATAATGTCAATATTACAATTCATCACATGGCAGTACTAATAAGGTGTACACAATATCCCGTACCATTGATGCCTCGACTATAACCACATTGGCAAATGTCATCAACCAGAACAATCAATTTCACGACGACTTTTTAAAATCCTAGAAGAGTAGATTATGAACCTGAGTAGAAGTGACCCCGTGGATCTGAGGGCGTTTTGAGGGGGGGGGGAGACACACACACTTTTTTTGTAAAACCACTGATTCAAATTTATTTAATGCAATTTACAATATTCGTCAGCAAGTGTGGCAGCAGAAGCAACGGGAAGACATTTCTAAAAGATGCAGAGAAATGTCACCTACATGATAAGCATCAAATAGGGACGTACATACCTAGATGAGTCCAGGAACATGCCCAAACTCATCCTCTAAAAACACAAAATAGTGTCATGATAAACATCAAATAGGGATGTATGCAAGGAATGCAGGCGAGATTTGGATCCTTTCACAAACTCATAGGTGGAGGCACTTGTTTTTCTCAAGATTACCAGTCTGTGCTTGACCCACTTCCATCTCTTATGTGATTGGATTCATATCTTGGGTGACAGATGTACTGCTCTCGTTGTACTACACATCATTGTTGAGGCAGTTAGGCCCTCCTATGGTTTTCATATAATGTCTTTTGTGAGGAGAGATGCTGAGGGAACTCTGAAAAGACACCTAATTATACCTTGCGGTTGCTCTTCGAACTGTTAAGGTCTTGTCACCCATTTTTAGCCCATTCAGTGCTGCACATGCCACATCAGTTACAGCAGGATCCTGACATATAATTAATATTTGACATCAGTAAACAAATACTTCCTTTTAACACCTCTTCAACACAAGAATATATTTACGTCAAAAAGCCAACAAAGAAACTTCACTTTGCAACAACCTGATAAACACAAAATCCATAGCCTTTTGAGTTGCCTGTCTCTTGATCTTTTACAAGGTCGAATCCACGGAGAGGCCTGCAACCCAAAGTAATAAACATGAATCACATCTGCCTTTCAAAGTCAACAGCCATAGCACATAATACATGTGAGTTTAGTCATGCATGATCTCGTGATAGTGTGTCCTCTGCTGCAATAACCTGACAACGCTGCTAAGGAGAAAAAGAGTAATTATCTAGCCACATGCAACAAGAATTAAGAGGCCGTGTAAGCATTGCATACACATTTGCAATATGATTACAACCGAGCATTAAGGTCTTTCAAACAGTTATTTTTTTTGTTTTTTGGATAAAGCATTTCAGCATCTTGAAAAGGGGTCTGATCGCGGCCGGCGGGGGGCAGAGAAAACCCATGTATGCACTAATCATTGCAATTCAAATATGCTTCTAACTCTAGAAATGTTAATCTGTCATGCCCCTTCAGTCCAGCAATCTTGCCCAGCCAAGACCCCTGCGCTAAGGAAAAGGACCAAATGCTTGCAAATGTTTGGGACCAAGGTTGGATCATGCTTTGTGGTAATGATCTTTGCAATGAGACCATTATGGCGTTAAGATCAAAATACTACAGACCCACGGGAGACTTCGAAAGTAATTTTCCTGTCAATAGTGCATACTGGACACCCATACAGTCAAGTGTAACCTTGTTGTAAACACTGTGTGTTTCAGGAACAAAGGAATCTGCCAAGAGCAGCTAGCTGGACATCACCAAGGAAAGACTTCAAATATGCACATTTCTCTGTAGCAATGGATTGCTAGACACAGCCTACAGATATCCTCTGTTCCTTGAGTTTTAATAAAGCATCACATAACAAAATCCTGTAGGAGGCGAAACCTGCAAAGAGATCATGGAAACACACCCAAAAAAAGGCAGAAACAAATACAAAAAAGACTGCAATGAGAACTCAGACCAAGATTCTTCACAAATTCTTCTACAAAAGATTTTAAAATGCAAGCTGACTAGCCTGGAAAAGGAGGTTGGCAGCATAAGACAGAAGTTTGCCTCTTGTTTTAAGTAGGTCAGCAGGAGAATGGGTAGGAAAGATGCAGATGCACAGACCATAAGACTGCCATTTTATGGTAGTAGAACAAAAAATGGGAGGCTTCGGACAGAAAGGAGAAACGAAGGAAAGGCGGGGTGGTTCAAACCTTGGAAACGGATCAAACTGTGAACAGCCATTGATGATGATGCCTTCAGTCATTTCACTAGCCTTCCATGTTTCACCGCTCTTAAAACCCTCCCCCCTAAAAGAAAGGAAAAAAAAAACACCTGCTGCTTAAAAGCAAGTTAAACCCATTACCCTTCAATCATCTCTTGTTGCTGCAATACTCTCCATCCCTTACAATTGTTGCAATAAAATTGTATTGTCACCCCCTCAAACCCAAAAAAAAAACCACCTTTTCCTTAAAGTAGGTTAAACCCATTACCCTTGTATCTCTCTTATCACAACAGGTCTCTCCATGCCTTACAACAGTTGCTATTAATTTGTTTTGTCACCCCCATGCTCGTTCTTCCCCTCCTCGCACCATTTCTCAATTTCATTGGTGGAGCAACTGCATGATATACTAAACTTGGGGGGGGTGGATTTGGGAAAGTAAACCCTCTGCCAATTCGAACCATTTGCGATTCACAAGCACATGGTCCAATATGGTAAAATCTTCTGGCCAGGCATGATTTAATGGCAAGCAAACAAGTTCCTGGTTTACAAGACCAGAAAGCAAACATGCACTTTGTCATGCATGTATCATCTTGAATAGTGCATGGCACTTGTTTTTATTTGAGTCTCTCTATTTCTTGAAAGTGAATAGATCAGGAGGCATGCCTCTTGCAACTCAGAGGAGAAATCTTTGATCAATAGTCCATAACGGATGGGGCGATTGGGGTAGGCTACATAAATCAATGAGCCAAGGTAGCAGGGGACTCACCAACTGAACCACCTCTCTGAATGAGTGTGTGCAACGGCTGCTTCTTTACAAGCAATCTGTTTATATCGCTTGTCAACCTCATGGAGTATGCTCAAGTACTATAAGGTGAGAAATGCAAGGAAAGGGAAAGCTAGAAGAAGAACGTGGGTGCTACATTCAAGTATTGTTTCTACGAACCGACCAGCCCACATGCCTCCTCATCGAGAAGGATAAGATTGAGTGTTTAGGCAACTCAATAATTCTGTTCTACGACTCCAAGAGCATGTGCTCTCTCTCTATATATATATTTATTTATTTTTATTTTGTTACGATTATGGGTTTTGTTTGTATCCGTCACGGGTGTTGATACCCACTATCACAATGGTCTGAAGAAATAGCCCTCTTCTGATGGGCTCAATTGTTTCCCACATGGAGGAGGGACCAGCGTAGTTGCCAATCTCATGGGATACCCTGCCTTCGCTTCTCACATGACAAACTACTCTATTCCCCTGCTCCCTCTTGGAGCGGTTTAGCTTATCCATCCCACTCCCACCACCGAGCACATCCCATCCCACTTATACCTTTGTAAGACTAGAATATATCCAAATTCAAATTTTTGTTGTAGCTTCTGCACACACGTGTAAGATATTTCGAAAAGGTGGAACAATTGATCACCACTTGGACGAAAATTCAAAGAATATGCACGTTCGCTAAGGTGATAGAAAAATACACCTTTGTTAACTAAAAAATTTTGGAAGAGCCATCAGAAGTGGACGAGTTGGAGGAAATCCTTCAACTAGAACAGATGGTCTATCCTATAGAAATAGAGAACCTAGAGACAGTTTTCCGCTGCTATCTTGTTAAGTTTAAAAATTATTCAAGACTTGATGCCAAATGGGTTGATGAAGATTACTTTACAGAATATCCACAAACCCTATAGATGTATAAGGCAAACTTTCAATTGGGGACAACTGAATAGAATCCGAGGGGTTCCCCAAAAATAAAGAGGATAACATTTTATTTTGACTTTAGTCAAAGGTTATTGACTCCGGTCAAAGAGTGTTGACTTCGGTCAAAGCGAGTTGACTCTTGTCAACTAGAAACGTTTCTATCTTTTGAATTGAGTTTGCTTAGTTGCATGGTGGGGATGCCCACAGAGGACTAGGATTAGTCCAGAAAATTAGAATGAATCCATTGGCTAACCTTTAACGGGTGCAATGTGCTTGGCGGTGTTTTATTTATGTGCAGGTGCTTGGAGAGGGCTAAAATACCTACTTTTTAAATGAAAAAGGCATGCAAACTGCATGTCCAAAGTGCCAATGGAAGTTCCACATTCAAGATAGCTATTTTTAGCAAGAATTGCAATCAGCTCGCCTCTAGTAGGGAGAAAGACGAATTTGGAGCTGGCTGCTCAGTTGTAACAGCAATTTTGTTGTAGCTTCTTCTGTGTGCTCCACGAGAGCTGAAATTCAACTTTTCCCTGGTGTTTATCTACTGTGAATTGCACCAGTCTGGTACAAATTTTGTTCAACCACTACGATTTGCTTCTATCTGCTGCGAATTGAGATCTCTAGCTGCTGCGAATTCTCTTGGAAGTGCTGTGTTAGGGTTTCCAAGCTGATTACAGATTTGTTTTTAGGGTTTCAGGGCTGATTACAAGTTCCCTGTATGAGTCTTCATCTATGAATTTCCTGCCTTTTGCAAGACTTGGCTGACCTTGGCCAGCACTGCCAACACTTTTGTGGAGAAACTTGATCAGGAGAAGGAGCCATATCTATCTGTCGTGTACTTTCGATGTTGAGTGTGTACTTGGCATCAAAGAGGACCTTTGATTACTTGATTGGAGTACCAATGAATTGATACCAATGAAATCAGACGGCTGGCGAATCTGTATGCCTGGCCCTACTTGATTCAATCTCTGCCCCACATATTGGGAGTGCGTTGGATCACACCTGCTCAAGCTTTACGGTTATATCTTTCTTTCTCTTGCGTATTCAATATCTATCAGAGCTCCACAATGGAGGGCACCTCGTAGTTGCAATAAACACAGGTCATAGCTAGGGATAAATGGCACTGTTAATCATCAAAGACTCACACTTCTGAACATGGCTGGCTGATAAAAAATATTCTGTCAGTATAATCGCAAAACTCTTAACCAAAATCTACTCAAATGATATGGTAATGCTAGATATACCCAAATGATTCTAGCAATTCTTTGATTTGTGCTTCTGTGAGATAGTATGGAAGGCCTCCAACAAAAACCCTGTCAGGTCCATCAGCACCTCCCACAGCACTGGCAGACACAAGACACAGAAAAGGTAAGGTTTCACATGTAGGGAGACCAAACAATGTGGTATTATGATAATGGATAAATGTAAGACAGTGTATTCACCCTGGAGTAAGACCAACTGCAGCAAGGTTGAGATGAGGACTTGGTTGACTTGGGCCAAGAGTAGCAGCTACTGAAGGATTGTAATCAGTTGGTCGCCTAACTCTCACTGCAACACCCTTTTCAAACAGAAAGAAGAAACAGAAAAATAAAATCAACTAAAGCACAAAACCACAACAAAACCAAAAATGCATCCAATGATGCGAATAGAAGTAGAGTTTACCTCAAAAATGATGCCATCAAGAGCCATGGCATTACTTGCTTCTTCCACAGTTCGCATCTCCACAAAAGCAAACTTCTTTTCATGATTGATGTACACATTTACTACGGCATCTCCTGAATAAAAAAGCACATCATTAACATACATCTCACGTAGCAGCATGTGCTTACAATATTCTTCCACCAAAGGAAACAAAAGTTTGAAACGAAACCCTTCAAGGTAAAGACAATTTCAACCTGGCCCTGCAGAGTTTCCACCAATGGCTGCCATAACTTGGCTGAAGAAAGTAGCTATTGTCTGGCCCAAAAAAAAGTGTTAGTTTGACACGAAACAAGACAAATATGGAACAGAAACTAGTTATGCAGCTATATATATATAGAGTGTATGTGTGTGCGAGCGCGCGCACGCACACGCACATGCACACAAACTTTTACAAAAAAAAGTTGTGCACATATATGTGTGTGCACGCGTGCGTGTGTGTGTGTCCACAAGCCCCTCTCTCTCTCTCTCTCTCTCTCTCTCTCTCTCTCTCTCTCTCTCTCCGGTGCCAAGACCATAGGGTTAGGGGGAACATGGATTGAAGATAGCAGTATAGAATTGCAATGGCACCCTATGGTCAAACCTAGGGGGCTTCTCAGAGACACACACCAACAGAGAGATGATATTCTACACCGAGATGCATGAAAGTCTTGAGCGGGGACTACCCACAGTCACTGGATACACTTGGGAGTCAGCGTTCAGAAAGGAGACAAGGAGGGATAGTGGAATACGAGGTTCTAGAGATGTTGCAGTCCTATTTAGATCACACAAGAGGCCGCTTGTCTCTGTGATGCGGAACGAGGCGCATGCACGACATGTGTGGATATGATTCCAGCCGCCTGACACCACCGCTCTGTATTGCAATATGCTATTTTCCCCTAGATACATCATCCTATGCGCATGAGGCCACTTCAGAGGGTCATAGCCCATATGAGACGATATATGAGGACATTGTGGAGTCTTCTAGACAAAGAGAGGTAGTCCTCCTTCATGACTTCAATGCGGGCATAAGCAATAGATTGGCGGAGCTGCTTGACTTTGAGTCAGGCCAGAGGTAGACCCACTAGAGATCGGGATAGTGAGACTCTACACGACCTGATCATATCCAATGGTCTTCAGCAATGGCCATTGTATGGAGGGCTTACATGTTTCCCACATGCAAGGGGCAGTAGTACTGTAGACTATTTGATGGGTACACCGACTTTTGTGACATAGGTATATACCTAGATGAATCCAGGAACATTCCCAAACTCATCCTCTAAAAACACAACATATTGCAGTTTCAATCTCACGATAGTCACTCATAAGATTGAAAACCATAAACTCAATCACGCATAGCAGGGACTAGCTACTATGACATCCCCACTAACGTCATCAACACCCAACTGTAGACCATAGTATAAAAATATGCTCTCACACATACGAATCCACACACCCACACATACTTGAGCATCCATTTATACAAAGTCTTAGTACTGAATTCTGTCGGCACTTTGGAGGTGAAGGGCAAGCTCAGCCATGACGAAGGTACATGACTTTATAGTTCCTCCCCCCCTCTTGGCACCTACCACTCATACTTGTCATTTCCTGTCTTGATTACACTACCAGACATAGTATGTGATCCACCTGTCCCCACCCAGGTCTGGGTACATATCGATCATGCCCTTGATGCAGTATCCATGAGCCATTATGTGGCGGCCTAGCGACCCCATGAGAGATGACGCAAACCTGGCTCTTGCCTCAGGCATGCTAGTGTCAGTGATTCATGATGCCACCATCAGATCATTCCCTACAATTAAATCTACAGCTCGCCCCTGAACTGGGAAGATGCATGGTTTGACGATGAGTGCCGAGAGAAGAGATCCTACCTCATATAGGAGCAGGCTTTGGGACACTTAACAAGATCTCAGGCACATCAGATTTCACGACATCTAGCGTGGTGTAAGAGACAAGCATTCTTGGATGACGTGATTCGATCTTTTCATGGAGGTGATCCCACCTTTGCATGGGAGCTCTTATCCGAAGGGAAAACACCAATCACAAATCCAAGTGTTTGGCACACCTATGCGTCATCCCTCGATAATGTCCCGGCTCAGGTACCATCCGATTTGCCCGCACCCCCCACGCCCACCTTCCTGCATTCTATTCACTTCACAAAGTGTGAGCGCTGCATTATGCCGACTCCACAACCGAAGAGCTTGAGACCATGAGGGGTTACGGACTGAGCACATCGCACATGGACAAGAGGTCTTGGCCCCGATCCTAGCACAAATGTTCAATCATGCTATATGTCATGGCTTCCCTCCTACTTGGAGTGCCGACACACAAAGTAGGAGATCCCTTGGATACTGGAAACTACCGTACTCTCATGATTGGTCATACACTGGCCAAGATCGACGGGTCACTACTAGAGAGAGAGATCAGCTCCCACATAGAGACACGAGGGCAAGGAGCCTTGGGACAGGTTGGTTTTAGGAGACAGCATTCCACTCTGGATCATACCTTCACTTGCGGGCAGTCATTGAGGAGGTGAGATCGAGATCCCAAAAAGTCTACATCGCTTTGTGTTAGAATTATAGATATAATTCAGCACTGACCAATGTAATATAATAAGCTAGTTAGGGGCACTTTTCCCTCTTTAAGAGATTTTCCCCCCTAACCGCAGTTAGTTCACTAACTATGGTCAGTGACTACTAAGGTTTTGTCACTAGGACAAAACCTTATCTTTCCTTCAGTGTGTTGTACTCTTACACTCTTCTATTGCAACTAAGCTTTCAGCTTCCAAGCTTCCAGCTCTCACACTCTCTCTTGCTCTCTCTCACTCACTCTACACCTAGTGGCTGAACTCATTAAGTGGACCAATGAGCACACGCAAAGGCACATAGCAATGGCACTAAATCAGGCTTTGATGCATGGTTTCCCAACAGAATGGCAAGAGAATTGGATCAAACCAATCTACAAAGGGGGTGACCGCAATCAATTAACAAATTACAGAACAATTATGGTATGTTCCACTCTAGCCAAACTATATAGCACAATAGTAGAGGCAAAATTGAGTGCTTGGGCAGAGAAAGAAAATAAAAGAGCAATAGGACAAGCTGGTTTCAGACCAAAACACTGTACAGTGGATCACCTAGTCACTCTTCGAGTTTTGATGGAGGAAAGCCGCCTCAAGGGGAAGCCACTCTTCTGTTGTTTCATTGACTTTAAGAAGGCATTTGATACAGTGCCTAGGGATGTGCTATGGGAGAGAATGGAATGCATAGGGGTGCCCGAGGAAATAAGGTTTGCTGTCTTTAGACTTTATGAGAAAGTAAAATGTCAACTAAAATGTAAGGATGGGATGTCACAAGAGTTCTATAGTAATATGGGGGTAAAACAAGGATGTCCGCTCTCACCCACTTTGTTCGGCCTATGCATTGATAGACTTGAGGAGTTGGTGAATGAAGAAGCATGTAAAGATGAGTTATACAGCCCTCATCTAGCAGGTCTCGTGATTTGGTTGCTTCTTTACGCAGATGATGTGGTTGTTTTCACTGATAGTGAAAGTAAGATGCAAAAAATGATGGATATCTTCAGCATATTTTGTGCAGAGAGTGGGATGGCTATTAATGTCAACAAAACTAAACTCATGATAGTCAAGACTATACAGCCAAGCAGCCCCCTCCAAATCTTATATAAAGGACAACCCATTGAGACAGTGCACTCATTCAAATACTTGGGTATTGAAATCCCCGCCAATAATAGATGGAACAGCTGTGTGCAACGGAGACTTGATGCAGGATGGGCAAAATACTTCCAATTTGAAAATGAGTGCAACAATAGCAATACGAGAAGGTGGCAAGTACGAAATATGATCTTTGGGGCATATGTGATACAGACAGTACTCTACGGAGTAGAGGTATGGGGTGGGAGTATATCTCCATCAACGTGGAATGAGATAGAGAAAATGCAAAAGTCTTTCATTAGGAGGCACCTGGGCATCAAGGCTACTACACCATACTCTTTGTTACTCCTAGAGACAGGATGTATACCCATAGAGCTACATGCTCTGAAGAGAGTACTCAGATACATCACAAAGGTCAAGTGCATGGATAATGAAAGGCTACCAAAGAGAGCATGGAATGAAAGTTAGAAGCTTCAAAAGACAAACAAGGGCAAGATTTTGACATCCGGATGGGCACAGGACCTAAAAAAATGGTTCAAGAAGTGGGAAGTAGAAGAGTATTTAAACTACTCTTCAGAGGAGATTGATGAAGAGGCTTTTCATTATGACCCGCTGAATGCACTACACAGGAAATGGCAAACAGCAGAAAACAAAGATAAATTTGAGTACTATCGCACATATATCAACCCCGAATATTGGTCAATTTATACAGGAAGGGAGACAACAACGCAGAAGTACATATGTACACCTATAGCAGTGCATAAACGGAGGGCTTTAGCCTCACTTCGCACCCGATCACACCAGCTGCAAATAGAAACAGGGGGATGGAAAAAGATGCCAAGGGAGAGTAGAATATGCCAACTATGTGATCAAGGTATGGTTGAAACAGAAGAACACATGGTAATGATATGCCCTCACTATGCACACATTAGGGAAGAGTTCAATCACCTCCTTGAGGGACATAACAAACTGGCTGATTTGCTGCATAAAGGGTCACCTTCAGCTTTAGGAACATTTGTGTATAAGCTCTTCAAGCATAGGAATCCACCTGAATCCTAGAAGGTGGTTTCTCTTTCCACCCTCCCATCTTCGGGAGGAGCTTTCATGTACTTGTGATATTGTATTGCTCAGGTCCCATAGGCCGGTTTTGGTCTTCAGAGGACGATATCTTCTTCTTCTTCTTCTTCTCTACTCACATTTGATATCAGAGCAGGTTCAAGAGCTTCGGGCTCCCTGCTCCCTTCAAGTTCCAACCCTTTGCCTCAAGCTTCAGCCAGCTTCAACTCGTCCGTACAGTCCGTACGACTGTACGGAATCCCGACGTACTGCATCCGTACTACCTCCGTACAAGTCGCGTACAGTCGCCGTACAGCTTCCGTACCATCTTCGTACAACTCGCGTACAGTCGCCGTACAGCTTTCGTACAGCGCCGTACAGATCACCGTACCTGTGCTGCAACTTCTGCACAGATTCGCCCCGTACCTGCGCTGTCATTTCCGTACCTGCCGTACAATCCGTGCGTGCCGTACCGTACAGTCCGTACTTACCGTACCAACTGTACTTTCCATAGATCTGTGTGCAGTCCTTCAGTACCACACGTGTGGCAACAATCTGTTCATCCGTACAATCTGTACTTGCAGATCTGTATTTGCAGATTTACACGGGTTTCCTTCAGCCACAGGTGTTCTTTGGCAGGCACATCTTGCAGAAAACCATAGTTTGGTTCAATTGTTTGGGAGTACATTTGGGGCATTTTGTATATTGCAGACATTGCAATCATTGTGTAGTTTCAGAGCTACATCTGGAGCAAAATTGCAGATTTTGTTTAAATTTTGGGGCTTTTACAGGCAGATCTGCAGATTTGGTCTGAAATTTGGGGCTTTTGTTCAAAAATTGCAGATTTGGGGCTTTTAGTAATTTTGCCCCTTTCTGGTTGCAATTTCAAGCCACAAATTGGGGCTTTTGTGTTGGGAGAGCATTTTTTGGAGTATTCAGTTCACACTGCCTTTCTTGGAGTGTTTGAAGCACTTTTGGCAGATTTTGGAGAGTTTTTGATGCTTGGACAGATTTCTGACAGTGCAAGTACAGAAATCTAAGTTGCATTTACAGCCCGTGCTTGGCTGTGTTTTTGGGAGTTGTGCATTTCATTCCCAGTAAGGGAATTCAGCTTTGTATCTGCTTCAATCTTTTTCTCAGATATGGCCCATCAAAATCAGAATGAGTTCCAGTTTGGTGGTCTTTCACAAGAAGACAAGTTGGATGGTACCAACTACTCCCTCTGGAGTTTCATGGTACGTAATATTCTGATTTCTCGAAATTTATGGGATTATGTCAATGGGGATGAGATCCGACCAGCAGATATTGCACCTGCTACCCCTCCTCAGCAAGGAGGTGGAAGAGGTCGTGCACAGGGTGCAGCTGCAGGACAAGTTGTTGGTGCAGCTACAGTCAATACTCCAGAGCAGAAGAGATGGGATTCACGGGATGCCTTAGCTTTGTCATGCATCTCTCTTTCAGTGAAAAAATCTATCATTCCGCATATCCGGTCGTGTAAGACCTCCAGGGCAGGCAGCTTTCACAGCAACAGTTGAATGTGTCTGGCTGCGACGTCTATTTGCTGGTCTTCATCTGTCTTTGGAGGGTCCCTCTCCAATTCTCACTGATAGTCAGAGTGCCATTGCAGTGGCAAAGAATCCAGTGTTTCATGCTCGCACGAAACACATCGAGGTTCACTATCACTACGTCAGAGAGAAGTTGCATGCAGGAGAGATCAGTATGATCTTTGTGTCCACACATGACAACGTTGCAAATATTTTCACCAAAGCACTACCACGTGAAAAGTTTGAGGCATTTCGCAGTGCCCTGAACTTATATCCATTTGGTGATTGATCAGCCTTGTACATGACATTGGCACTGCAGGGGGGTGTTAGAATTATAGATATAATGAGGCATTTCGCAGTGCCCTGAACTTATATCCGTTTGGTGATTGATCAGCCTTGTACATGACATTGGCACTGCAGGGGGGTGTTAGAATTATAGATATAATTCAGCAGTGACCAATGTAATATAATAAGCTAGTTAGGGGCACTTTTCCCTCTTTAAGAGGTTTTTCCCCCTAACCGCAGTTAGTTCACTAACTATGGTCAGTGACTACTAAGGTTTTGTCACTAGGACAAAACCTTATCTTTCCTTCAGTGTGTTGTACTCTTACACTCTTCTATTGCAACTAAGCTTTCAGCTTCCAAGCTTCTAGCTCTCACACTCTCTCTTGCTCTCTCTCACTCACTCTCTACTCCACTGTGTAGAATTTCGGAAGGCCTTTGACAC
Source organism: Dipteris shenzhenensis (assembly GCF_047967505.1). Classification (NCBI taxonomy): domain Eukaryota; kingdom Viridiplantae; phylum Streptophyta; class Polypodiopsida; order Gleicheniales; family Dipteridaceae; genus Dipteris; species Dipteris shenzhenensis. The sequence continues at coordinate 18,025,448 of NC_141596.1, forward strand.
AATTCCACGAGCTCTGTTGATTGGACGACTACAAGAGAGGAGGATTCCAGATGTCATGATTTGGGGGTGGTGAGTCTGTATGAGTCAGTCAAAGGGAGAGCACGTGTTCGTGGAGGCTTGTTAGGTTGAGACAAGAGCACGATAGGGGTGAAGCAGGGATGCCCTCTCTCAACGACACTATTTGAGCTATATATTGATGAGACCACGAATTCATTGACCACCTAGGAGGTGAGGGATCGCGCCTGGCCGACCTGATGATACAGATATTATTGTACATAGATGATAGTCCTTCTATCCTCCTCCGCGGCAGGCCTACAGAGACATCTAGATGCCCTAGAGGGGTTTTGCAAAGAGAGAGAGAAAGAGACCTAACAGTTAACCATGGCAAGACAAAGGTTATGGTTTTTAACACCTTAGGGCCAGCCCTTGATTGACATAGCTTCACCTACCGAGGAGAGCCAGTGGAGATCGTATAGTCCTACACCTACTTAGGGACAATCTTTGCGGGGCCAGTTTTCACGATGACCCATGCAACTAGGGAACATCTTACACGAGGGCAAGGAGCTCTAGCTCGACTAGAGCAACAGTGCTTTCAAGCACATTTTCAAGACCCCCCAACAAAGGGGTGGCTATTTGACACGTTAGTGAGGCTGACAGCCATGTAAGCGGCACCTTTTTGGAGGTGTGACAACGCTTCGAGATGTTGTAGGTGACTATGGGATCCAGGATGATTCGAAGCAAGCCTTCAGTCCCCCACAAGATTATACAAGCAGAGTTTGCCATGACACCGCTAGAGATTGATGCCATTTTCTAGACGGTCACCTATCTTCCCAAGGATGGGCTTTCCCTAGAGGGAGGCTGCCGAGGGTGCCACTGGAGTCATATATATGATTAGCCGAGAGTGGGGTTCACAAGGCCTGGTATGCACGCATTTCCAAATGGTTTGATAGGCAGGGCATTCAAATGGATCGTCTCCCCCCCTTTCAATACAGCTTGGAAGCTCTTGGTCCCCTAGCCTCTCGGGATGAGATCGACCGTATTATACTGTTGGAAATGCTCCAACTTTATATATCACAGACTTGGGGAGGGGACCAAAAGTTCCACACCAAGACCCGGTTCTACCGCAACCGTTTCTTGAGAATGTCGGAGGATGGAAGATCATCAGACCCCAATACCTAGAGAATAGACAAGTTTCAAATGCCCTTAGGATTGCCATTGGACAAATGTGGGTCTCATCCCATCAGCTGAGTATTGAGACAAGGAGAGCCACAGGCACACCCAAGAAGTAGAGGATTTGCTGATTATGCACTTTGGGGGAGCTAGAGATAGAAGAACATTTCCTATGTACTTGTCCGACCTACTATGAGATCCAAGGATGCTACCCTTGCCTCTTCCAGGAGGGACATGGCTTCGGGCAAGTCTCCCAACTGATTCACTTCCAAGACCAGATCTGTGATGGGCTCTATCTCATGGAGATGAGACGACATAGAGAGATCCTTCTGCGTCAGATTACAGAGCAGAAGAGGTTAGTGCCGCTGGAGACAAGGGTAGATCAAGCCCAACGACACAATGCGACGACGGACCAGAGCACGCACCATGGAGGTCCAACCTATCACAACTCTGCTCGGTGGAGACCGTCCCACCAGAAGCTGTTGGAGGTATTCTCTACTTATGGCACACCCTCATGGGGAGGGGCAATTGAGTGACTAAGGTTTGTGTGTGATGGTTGGTGTATATGTGATGGCCGACATGCTGTGATTGGCCCATGCATGAAGTGCAAGAAGATTGAAATTTGGAGGACGTGGCGTACACTTGGCAGTTTGGAGGAAACTGCCAGACATTGCATGGTGAGGCGGTGACTGCAAGCGGTGATGCGGCTTCTACAAATCATGTTGTCGATGGAATTATGCCTCTTTGTCTAGCCTCTCACATGAGAGTCGATTGTAGGTTCCTTGTCTTTGCCGGGACTTCACGACTGGCTAATATAGTGTCTTACGGTCTTCTCAGCTGAGTCAAATCTCTGATAGGGTCCATGGTTGTGTTGAGTCTTCTTTGTAACGAGTAACAAGGCCCGTAGGCATGAGTTGGATAGTGTGTCGAGGTCTATTGTCTTGAGTCAAGTTCTTCATGGTATATGTTGTCATTTTGGATCGCAAGCACCAATTCCAATAGAAGTGTCACTATTGATATGGCCCACAAGATACAAAGATCTTGGAGACCACGTCCCCTCGCCACAACGTGAGACGACCAGACAAACATAGATACCAAATAATTTCTTAGTAGGAGAGCCACCATGGCACCTAACTATGTCTTTTGACTCTGATTCTAAGTTTGAGTCTCCCTATTTGTCCCTAGTTTTGACTTTGAATTTGTGTTTTGAGTTTTAGTATAGTACCTAGCAAAGGGTCTTAGTGAGCCCTTAGCCTAAGCCCGTAGCAGCTTGTATGGGCATGTGCTACTCTGATACCTCTCTCTCTCTCTCTCTCTCTCTCTCTCTCTCTCTCTCTCTCTCTCTCTCTACCAGCCTCCTCCCTGCTCGCCAACCCGCTCCATCCCCTCGCCGGAGTGCTCCAGCCTGTCGCGGCGCCTAATCCTCTTGTCACGGGCCCGTTGGCCTCACCGGCCCACAGATGTGCCACCATGGTGCCGGGTTATGAGTCCCAGCTTTCAACCTGGATTCATATATATTTGCATCTATTTTTGTTCGACCTATTAAGCTCCGTAGATTAGTTTAGCACTCAACAAGGGCCCTAGTGTGCCTTTCGCTCTTGCCCCTTTAGGCTTGTATGAGATTTTCCTTTTTGGTGTACTTTGTATCATAGGCCCGCGCGGCCTCCCGAGGATGTTAATACATCTCTCTCTCTCTCTCTCTCTATACATATATATATATATATATATGCCTCTCTTTTTCTCTTTAATGTATTTAAATTTGGAAATTATCCAATTGTTACAAGAGTATCCAAGAGTATCCAAGTAATGAGACAATTGTAGGTACAATTTAAACTAGTGAACCTTAAAACATATATTTATATAATTAAATATTCCGTGCTTATTGTAGAAAACTTTCAGAACCTCCCCCCCCCCAAAAAAAAGAACATGTGCGTGTGTTGTGCGTGCATGCGTGGGTGTGGGCGCCTCTCTCTCTCTCTCTCTCTCTCTCTATATATATATATATAGAGAGAGAGAAAGAGAGAGAGAGAAAACTTTCAGAACCTTCCCCCCCCCCAAAAAAAAAAAGATGTGCGTGCATGAGAGAGAGAAGACTCTCATTCTCTCTCTCTCTCTCTCTCTCTCTCTCTCTCTCTAGAGAGAGAGAGAGAGAAGAAAGGCGCCGTGTGTTGTGCATGCATGCGTGGGTGTGGACACCTTTCTTCTCTAAGTTCTTTTTTTTTTTTTGGGGGGGGGGGGGGAGGGGAGGTTCTGAAAGTTTTCTACAATAAGCACGGAATATTTAATTATATAAATATATGTTTTAAGGTTCACTAGTTTAAATTGTACCTACAGTTGTCTCATTACTTGGATACTCTTGTAAAAATTGGATAATTTCCAAATTTAAATACATTAAAGAGAAAAAGAGAGGCATGCACACAATGGGAAGGCATATTTGGACTGCATGATAAAACTGAAAAGCAATGCTAACTTTTAATTTGTCTTAGAAAGCACCTAAAGGATACACTACTAGACACCTAAAGGATACAATGCTAACTTTTAATTTGTCTTAGAAAGCACCTAAAGGATACACCGCTGGATACCTGTTCATTTGCCAATGGCGGTAGACCCCCAACATAAACTCGTCGGGCATGCCTTGTCGCCTGTGTCAAAGTTAAGGCATAATGACTAGGTGCCCAAAGCCATTACTTTTAAATGAAGAGAGGAAAATACATTAAAAGTCAAAATAACTGAATGCTAAATATACCTGCTGTGTCATAGATTGCATTGACATGGCTGGAATTCCTCCAAACTGTAATGAACAAAAAAAAAGAGCATAATCACACGGAATATCCATCTGCTAGATTTTTAAAAGTGCTCATATACAACGCACATGGAAAGGTGGCAATAGAAGAATTCTGAAAAATATTCAATGACTCTATAGCAACTCCATAGCAAGCACGTTATCTATGTCACGATCTGTGACGTATTCCTTTCTCTATTTCTAGACTTATGGATGGTTTGATGAATGGACACTTGTGGAAGGGTATGCCCTTTCGACGGGACACTTCCTATGAGGCACAACCCTTCACAAGAGACACTCTATTGAAGCGACATTTCTATTGTAATGTACCCTCTCATCAAAGGTCACACCCTTCACAAGGGGTACACACCTCTTCATGCACATACCCTTTGAAGTACACACCTTTTCATGTGTGACTCTTCACTCTCTATAAAAGAGAGGCCCAATTGTATGGATGACACACAACATCTACACTACAGACATTCAAGCAATACAATTATTCCTTGTTCTCTGCTATCTCAGTCTCCTTTCTGTTCCTTAGCACATTTCTAAATATAGTAAATCTAGGATTTCTTACAGTGGTATCAGAGCAAAAATTCGCTCCTGCCTGTAGGAAATGCCCCCCACCTTCTAGCGCCGATCTGATACATCTTTTCCGCTAAAAGGATATCCGTGCACATTGTGCATGGAAGAGATGGAGAGGATGAGCGTAAAAATTTTTCGCGCCAACGTTGCCTAAAGTCATCTATGGCCTCTCCATCTCCCACACATCACGAGTTGATGTGAATGGACACGACAAAAATCGTGTCTTTTCAGGTGCTTGGGCTGTCCCAAAACCAAGGGACACACCTTTTTCCACCATCGGACACACCTTTTGATGAAGAGTCTCACTCCTCACTCAAGGGACACACCCCATCGTGGACAAAAGGACACACCTATTCATGTAGGGACACCCCTTTTAAAAACAGGGACACACCCCTTCATGAAAAGGTGCACCTATTCCAAGGGTCACACCCCTTCGAATAGGCACACCTTTTAGGCACCAAGCACCTATAAAAGGGTATCTAGAGGGGTAAAAAGGGAAAAAAATAAACCCATCCCCTACCCTTAGGTTTACCCTAGCTACCCTAGGGTTAACCAAACCCCCAAATTAATTTTTGGGCAACCACCCATTTTAGGCAGCCCCAACAAAAAGAGGCGAACCTCTTGGACGATCTCCGTACGTACGGATCTCCACGCAGGTTCGCAGTCATTTACCTCGCCATATCGCAGCCCCCTGCGCAGCCCTAGCCTCGCCAGCACGCCAGCCTTCCTGCGCAGCCCTAGCCTCGCTAGCACGCCAGCCCCCTGCGCAGTCATTTGCCTCGCCAGCACGCAGCCCCCCCTGCGCAGTCATTTGCCTTGCCAGCCACGCCAGCCTAACTGCGCAGCCCTGCATTCCCATTTGCGCTGCCAGCCCTGCAATTGAATTACGCTGTCAGCCCCCTCGCCATAGGCAACCTAGCCTTGCCCATTTGCGGCCCTGGTTACCTGCTATTTCCCTGCCAGCCTGCAGCTTAAAATCCGTGACAGCACTGCCTTATCTGCGAAATCCAGCCTTGGGAACTGCAACAGTTTTCGCCATTGCCAGCCTGCAGCCCCCCCCCCCTTGTTTCGCCATCTTTTCCTGCCAAATCAGCAACAGTAGCAGCCTCCTGTCGCGATGAAGACAGCCTGTTAACAGCCCGGACCAGACAAGCCTCGATCCGCTCCTCGCAAACCACTGCAACATGGATCTCCGGACAGCGATTTGCAGCCTTCTTCTACGCAACAATTTGGCCGATTAAATCATTGCCAGGTGGAGTCTTTTCAATCTGCTTTTAAGGATTCTCTTGTCATTATCAAATTACAGCAAATGAAAGAATCTCCCTTAAAGCATGGAAACCCCTGGTAATTCACCCGGCATTTCAAGGACACCTCACGCATCATCTACCACACAATATCGTGTTCAGATTGCACAACCAGCCCATTTCGGAGCTTTTGCATCGTGGGTCTTCTGTGTCACGTGCCCTCCTAGTGATTTGGACCACATCCTATACCTTCTGCGTGAGGCACCTCAGTTACATTACTTCCTTAGCACAGTACAGGTTGTGTTCCACGAGACACGAAGATATCCTGAACCCGATATTCCTCAAGAGTTTGCTGTCCATCTTTGGAGAGAATTTTACCCCTCACCTTCGGCATCTCCACTCTCCACCTCCTTCAGCTCCCAAATATCCTCCTCTACAGGTTGTACCTTCTCCAAGTCAGTATTTACACTCTGAAGGCACTCCTTCTCCTGGATATCCTCCATTTCCGACAGCAGCTCCTTACCCCTTCTCAGATCCGTGGACTCTGCAACCTACTCCTGTCCTCTCACGAGCAGTAACACCACTTTCGGCATTACCAATGTTACCTCAGATAGGACCTCCTTTACCAGATTTCCACGGGTGGTTCCATCCTGCCTCGCCTGCCCCCTCCAACATGAGCAACCTCAGGGAGCAGCCCGAATCCTCTTCCAGGAATGGTACAAACTAGAGTGCAAGTTCGCCCTTTTCTCACAGGGATCTCCGATATGTCGCAACGCTCGCGTGAAGCCTCTCCAGAGATCAAAGAATCAAGTCCAAAAAAAACCCCTGAAGTCAACTTACAAGGCGAATCACTATTGCAACTGCGAATTTCCCAGCTTCAGGACAGCATCTCCGACTTGGTCCAGAAAGTTCAACAACTTCAAGAGTCTCGCAGTACCACACATACAGAGGATGACGTGACGCAACCAGACGACTATGCGGATTCATTCCCACCAGAGGTAGAAAACACTGAACTACGTGCCCTCTACCGTTTACTTCAAGCTTCCAAAACTAAAAGACTTGACATCAAACTTTCGGAAGCCTACACTGGTCAACGCAATCGTCGAACAGTTGACCAATGGCTCGCAAAAATGCGCATGTATTTTGATACTGTTGACCTCACTGAAGGCAAAAAGATCGCCTTGGCAGCCTCCCTCCTCAAGGATACAGCTTTTCTATGGTGGCAAAGACGCGTAAAGGACGGCAAAAGTGTGTTAACATGGGAACGTTTTGTACACGTGCTCCGCAAGCAATTCATACCTGCCAATGCGGACTTCCAAGCACGTTCAAAACTCCGACAGTTGGAGCAAACGGGCTCCCTGTCTTCCTACATCTCTCAGCTCACCACATTGGTGCTGGAGATTGATGGTTTAACTGAGGATGATCGCCTTCATGCTTTCATCTCAGGCCTCAATCCCTCGTTACGCATTGATGTCCTTAAAGCAAACATCACCACCATAGCTGGCGCTATTGCTTACGCAGAGCGCATTACAGATTTCCAAAATACAGGGAAGCAGAGTGCTAATCGCACACAGAACTCTCCTCTAGCCAAAGATGCTCGCCCTCAAGATAACACCAGGTTTCGAAAAAACTCCGATAATCAAGGTCAGCGACGGTCTCAAGATCCCCAGAAGACTCAGAAATCATATGCTGGATTCCAACAGAAGCACTGCTCCAAGGATCGCGCCTCTTCTTCTTCACAAAGTCATTACCGACATCCCCAACATAAAGGTGCGGCCACTGACAAGAAGAACAACTCTAGCACAAAAGGACTTTGTACCATCTGTACAGGGGACCATAGATGGTTCGATTGTCCCAAGCGACCAAAGCAAAATTCCAATATGGAACCTAGCACTTCCCAAAGAGAAGATGCTACCCCAGCACAAGACAAGAAAGGCAAAGCTGTTCGAATGGCGAATACCATTCACCTGAGCCTTGCCAGCAACCCCGAACCTTCCCTGGCCACTCATGTACTTTGTGTTCAAGGATCGATTCGTGGCACAATGGTCACTATCCTCATCGACAGTGGCTGTTCTCATAATTTCCTAGCTAGTTCTATGGTCGACAAACTTCGGTTGACCACCAGTCCTAGTCTCACGGACTATTAGATTGAACTCGCAAATGGAACTACCTTCTTGTGCAACACCAGAATCAAAAACTTGTCTTTTCGCATCCAACATTATACGGACAAGTTGAACTGCGACATCATGCCTCTTTCTCGGTACGATGTCATACTCGGACAACAGTGGCTCTACGACTATGATCCATCAATCAGTTTTCGCAGCCATACTATCCAATTTGTCCACCAAGGAAAACTTATTGAGCTAACTGGTTCTAGGGACTCTCCTTCAACCCCAGTTGCCTCTGCCCTACAAGTAAAGAAGTGGGTTCGTAAACGCCAAGTAAAGACTTCACTTCTGTTGGTTACGGCAGTAGAGGAGACACCAACTAAGGATCCTCCTGAATACCACCTTTTTTCCAGCCTTACCTGGATATTTTTCCACAGGAATTGCCAAAGCGATTACCACCTGGACGACTAGTGGATCACCCAATTGAACTTATTCCCGGCAGTAATCCACCGTCGAAACCTCCTTATCAGGTTTCTCACACTCAAAATGAAGAAATCCAAAGACAGGTCACCGAACTACTCGACAAAGGTCACATTTGGCCCAGTCGCAGCCCTTTCGGATCTCCTGTACTACTTGTGGAAAAAAAGAATAAGTCAATGCGCCTCTGCATCGACTACCAAGCCCTCAACAAGCTCACTATAAAAAACAAGTATCCATTGCCTCGCATCGATGACCTCTTCGATCAACTTCTACATGCAACACAATTCTCAAAGATTGATCTTCGTTCAGGTTATCATCAAATTCGCATACGAGAAGGCGATGAGTACAAGACAGCTTTTCGAACAAAGTATGGACACTATGAATGTTTGGTCATGCCTTTTGGGTTAAACAATGCCCCGGCCACATTCATGACACTAATGAACGACATCTTCACGCCTTTCCTCGATAAGTTCGTCATCGTTTACCTCGACGACATCCTCGTTTTCAGTAGATCCCTACTTGAGCACAAACAACATCTTCACCAAGTTTTTGAAGTTCTCCGCGCAAATTCTCTCTACATCAACATTGAGAAGAGTGAGTTCTTCAAAACCCAACTCGAATATTTGGGACATGTTATTTCAGCTCAAGGCATCTCTGTGGATCCCAAGAAGGTCGAGGTAATCAGAAACTGGCCTACTCCTAAGAATGTTCATGATGTCCGCTCTTTTCTCGGATTGGCAAACTTCTACCATACAAAGGTGTATCAGTTTTCCGAAATCGCAGCTCCTATGTCCGAGTTATTGAAAAGCACAGCAATTTTTCAATGGCTTCCCGAAACAGAGTATAGTTTCCAACAAATCAAGCAAGCACTCACGACCACACCAGTTATGGCTATTGCTGACCCAAACCTTCCATTTGAGGTCATGACCGACGCTTCCGACATCGCTACAATAGCAATCTTGATGCAAGAAGGCAGAGTTATTGCTTTTGACAGCCATAAACATTCTGATATCCAAACCCGATACCCGGTTTATGATAAGGAGTTTCTTGCCGTTGTACATGCTGATCGCTCTTGGAAACATTATCTCATGGGAGCCGACTCTGTGGTCAAAATAAACCATCACTCTTTAAAGTATATCTTTACTCAGCCAGTCATGAACGCTCGACAAGCACGCTAGGTTGAGTTTCTGGCCAATTTCCACATGACCATTGAGTACATTCCAGGACTACGCAATGTAGTTGCAGATGCTCTCAGCAGGTTACCTCTCGCATCAGCTATGGTAATCTCTACATTATCTGTGGATGTTCCGAATTCATTCAAAGGGAAGTATTTCAATAATAAAGACTTCGGCACAGCAGTACAAGTTCTTTTAAAAGATCAACCTTCGACTTCCGAACAGAAGATTTTCTCATCCTATTCTTATACGGACGACCTTCTGTACTATCAAGATCGCGTCTGTGTACCACATGACAAGGATGTTCGACGTCTTTTGTTAAAAGAGCATCATGTAGTTCCTTATGCTGCCCATCCAGGCATCAATAAGACTTATCGGTTACTCAGTGCAACATACTACTGGCCTCAGATGAAAAGCGACGTCATCAAAATGGTTACATCTTGCTTATCTTGTCAACAAATGAAAGCAAGCCGACGACTTCCAACAGGACTTCTTTAGCCTCTTCCAGTTCCAACTGAAAGGTGGGAAAGTATTTCCATGGATTTCATTACAACACTACCATGATCCTCTAGAGGTAACACTCAGATTATGGTAATTGTTGATCGATTGTCCAAAATGGAAAACTTTGTTGCTTGCAAAAGCAGTGCACAGGCTCCGGACATAGCCAAACTCTTCATACAACACATCTTCCGACACCATGGATTACCCAAGAATATCATATCCGACAGAGATCCTAAGTTTACCAGTCACTTTTGGATTTCACTGTTCGAATCTTTGGGTACAACTCTACTGTTCAGTTCAGCCTACCACCCAGAATCAGATGGCCAGACTGAAAAAGTCAACCAAGTTCTGGAAGAAATGCTTCGACATTATATTCAGTCACGCCTCGCAACCTAGGAAGAGTATCTACCACTCCTTGAGTTTGCTTATAATAACTCTTTCCATAGTGCCATCAGCATGACTCCATTCCAAGCAGCTTATGGACACACTCCGATTGTACCAACGAATTTTGTACTTCAATATCGAGTGGCCCTAGCTGATCAACTGGTTCAAGAAATGCAAGACATTCTACTCCAAGTCAGGGATCATATGCGAAAAGTGCAAGAGCGGTATCAACGGTCTACCAACAAACATAGACGTCACTTGGAATTTGACACTGGTGACAGGGTGCTATTATTTGTAGCCCCACATCGCTATAAGACGGTTAAGTCTGTGTTTCCTAAGTTGCGACCAAGATACTATGGACCTTTCCGGATCGTCAAGAAAAATTCATCTTTAAGTTACAAATTGGAATTACCACCATCATGGGGTAAAATCCATCCAACGTTTCATATTTCTTGGCTAAAGACGTACATTCCAGGCGATGAAGCAGTTCCTCCTGCAGGTGATTATGTCCCAGAAATCGAAGACGATTATGTTCTCCTTATTCCTGAGCGTATTCTGAACCATCGACAACGAGAGACTCAACATCGACTTATCACGGAATTCCTTGTTCTTTGGCGAGATCTGGACGACTCCGACGCTACTTGGCAATCTGATGAAGACTTACAGCAGTACCCTGACATTTTACAGCAGTATTTTCAGAATTTACAGTGATATTTTCTACATCATTCATTATCTCCACCAGGGTCTTCTTTTGAGTGGGAGGGGATGTCACGATCTGTGACGTATTCCTTTCTCTATTTCCAGACTTATGGATGGTTTGATGAATGGACACTTGTGGAAGGGTATGCCCTTTCGACGGGACACTTCCTATGAGGCACAACCCTTCACAAGAGACACTCTATTGAAGAGACATTTCTATTGTAATGTACCCTCTCATCAAGGGTCACACCCTTCACAAGGGGTACACACCTCTTTATGCACATACCCTTTGGAGTACACACCTTTTCATGTGTGACTCTTCACTCTCTATAAAAGAGAGGCCCAATTGTATGGATGACACACAACATCTACACTACAGACATTCAAGCAATACAATTATTCCTTGTTCTCTGCTATCTCAGTCTCCTTTCTGTTCCTTAGCACATTTCTAAATATAGTAAATCTAGGATTTCTTACAATCTAGATGAATCCAAGAGCACGCCCAAACTCATCCTCTAAAAACACAACATCCTCTAAAAACACAACTCCATAGCAAGGTTGGTTTGAGGTGCCTCTAACATTAAGGGGCATTCGTGCATTCACAATGCTTCTTGCCCTAGCCAGAGCATGCAAACATTTTTTTTTCAACCTCTAGCTCTTATTTTTGGCAGCCTCTATCCACAGCCCTTTTTGCCTGGACACCTTCTAGCTACAGCTTCATTTACTTGCAAATTTCACATCATACTTTCCATCTCCACACACCCCTTCTGGCTCTCCTCTAGCACTGCTTAATTAGAAGCCTCCAATTCAAATAATTTTGCAGTATAGAACCAATTAAAACGCAACCTCAAAAGAAAGGCCAATTTTTAACAAGGTTAAAGGCCAAATACTAAAACTGTGTAAGACTTTAGAGCATAAATAAACACCTTAGAAAAGATGTATTAAAAGACCGAATCCCCCCCAAAACCACTTCCCCCCCCCCCTCCAAAAAAAATTTTCAAAAGAAATTGAAGTCCAGAACCAATACAAGTTACATCAACTCATCATCACACACACAACGAAATTCGTCTCCCCCCCCCCTCTTTCTCCTTCCTCCCTCTCTTTTTCAAAGGCATTGGAGTCCAAAAATCAAAACAAGTGGACAAGCAACAACTCCAAATAACAAATTTCAACCTGATGATGGTCACAAATTCAGTAGATGTTATTTCTTTCCTTCCTTCCCCTCCCTCTCCCTCTCCCCCTCCCCCCACCCCGCCCCTGCTCACATCTCCCGTCCTGCTCCCTCCCCTGCTTCCTTCCTCCCTCCCACACCCCCTCCCCTCCTCTCCCCACCTCCCCCCCCCCCCCCGGCCCTTTTTTTCCCCCTCACCCTCTCCCACCACAACAAAGAGACATGGAGTTTGAAAATATGGTAAATCAAGTTTGAGGATGCCAAAACCAAGGAGGGGTAGCTTGAACGGGACCCCTGTCTACTTTAATGAAGAGCTGACACACATGAAAATAGAGTGTACCAAACGGGACTCCAGGAAGTCATGGAAGCTAGGGCCATAGGCACGTGGCAGTCTACATGCCTCTTGTTGGCACCCGGATTTCGTGGCACCTTCCAAGGGAACGACCTCGTGGTATACACAGAGACACATTAAAGTCCAGAGAGAGATTTACCTATAGTACATGATATATGTGAGCATCTGTGCACAAGACAGACATGCACACTAATGGAGTGATACGTGGATGTCATAGATGAAAGGGACTCAAGGGGGAATGAGAGCAAGAGGGAGAGAGTAAGAGAGAGAGAGAGAGGACTCAAGGTGTGCGGGTGTGAAGTGATGAGCCACACCACAAACTCATTTGTTTTTATTAGGATTAGGTTTACCCTATGACTGTCTTAAGACAGTCATAGGTGTCCTATCTTTAATGAAGGGTTGGCAATGTGCCTTTACCCCAACAACCTCCCACCTAAAGGCCAATGTGCCTAGAGGGGAGAAAAGAATAAAAATTACAGCAATATACAGTTACTGTATACAAGACCATAAAATAAGAATGGTCTCATCCTAATCCCATGATGTGGCGGCAATGTGCAAACCGCTCTGTAGGCAAGCTCTTAGTGAGCAAATCTGCAAGATTATCATCAGTATGCACTTTCACAAGCTCAAGTCGCTTGTCTTTCAGTACCTCCCTGATGAAATGATATTTCACTTCTATGTGCTTGGTCTTCTGATGAAAGACCGGATTCTTTGCCAACATGATAGCACTCTGACTATCACAATGCAAAACTGGCATATCTCCTGTAATGCCCAAATCTCCCACCAGCCGAGTAAGCCATATTGCTTCCTTGCAGGCCTCAGTGGCTGCAACATATTCAGCTTCAGTGGTTGACAGTGCAACGCATTTCTGCAACCGAGACACCCATGATATAGCACCTCCTGCAAATGTGAAAATATAACCGGTAGTAGACTTCCGGTTATCTGCATTCCCTGCCTAGTCTGAATCTGTAAAACCATGCACCAATGCATCCTGCCTACCATAGCATATGCACAAGTCTTTGGTACCCTTGAGATACCTCAAGACACCTTTCATTGCTTCCCAGTGCCGCTTGCCTGGATTTGCCATATACCTGCTGATGACTCCCACCGCAAAAGCAATATCCGGACGAGTGGCAACCATGGCATACATCAAAGATCCAACTGCAGATGCATACGGAACCTTGGCCATTTCAGCCTTATCATCATCTGATCTGGGGCTGTCCTTACTGCTGAGTTTTAAATGTGGAGGCAACGGGGTACTAATAGACTTCCCTCCCTCCATTTTAAACCTCTGCAGTACTTTGTCAATATACTCCTTTTGTGACAGAAACAAAAGTCCCTTGGACCTGTCACGAGTAATCCGCATGCCAAGAATATGATTTGCATCACCCAAGTCTTTCATGTCAAAAGACTTGTGCAGTTGTTTCTTCAAAGCACTAATCTCATGCTGAGATTTACTGGCAATAAGCATGTCATCCACATATAGAATGAGTAGCATCAAACTGCCATCCTTTGCCCGTTTGGTGTACAAGCAATGATCGGTCTCACACCTATGATACCCTTGGGACTGCATGAAGGCATCAAACTTCTTGTACCATTCTCTTGGCGCCTGCTTGAGTCCATACAAGCTCCTCTTGAGCTTACACACAAGCTGCTCTTTCCCTTTAACAGCATATCCCTCTGGCTGACTCATATAGATCTCATCATGGAGATCTCCGTGAAGAAAGGCTGTCTTCACATCCATCTGACATAAATCCATGTCGTCATGAGCAACAAGAGCTAACACTGCTCTCAAAGTAGTCATCTTGACTACAGGGGAAAAGATCTCATCAAAGTCAATGCCCTTCTCCTGCTTAAATCCCTTGGCAACCAATCTGGCCTTATACCTAGGTAAAGCATTTGAATCCACTTTGACTTTGTAAACCCACTTGCATGGCAAAACCTTTCTGCCTACAGGTAGCTGCACCAAGTCCCATGTATCATTCTGAAGTAGGGAGTCCATTTCTGACTGCATGGCTTTCTCCCACTTCTTTTTCTCTGTTCTTCCCATAGCTTCCTTGAAGCTGGAAGGCTCACCACAATCTGTCAGCATGATAAAATCAGCCACATTATTGGCTCCTGGAACAAACCTGGCAGGAGGCCGTTGTACACGGGTGCTCCTCCTAACAAAATGTTCCAGATTAGGCTGCTGTGCAGCCTGTTCTTCATGCATGACGGGTGGCTGTACCACTATATCTGGCTGTTCTACAGCCCCATCTGCTGGCATATCTAGTGGTGCATCATTGGCAAAATTATCTGGCTGATTTTCAGCCTGTATACCCTCTTGAACAGGGTTATCTGCAGCAGGCTGCTGCTGCATATAAATGGGCATTCTTTGCTGTCCAACATCATCATAAATAACCCTCCTGTATTCCACAGGTTGCACGGGTTCCTTGTGTACACTATCCTCTTTAAAGATGACATCATTGCTGCGTATAATCTTCCGTTTAACGGGATCCCATAATCTGTACCCCATTTCACCTTCGTTACCATAACCCATAAAGATGCATCTGATAGACTTTGGATCCAGTTTGGTGCGTAGTTCTTTGTGTACATGAGCAAAGCACTCGCAGCCAAATACACGTAAGTGCTTATATGAAGGTGGCTTGCCAGACCACACCTCTTCTGGCACTTTCAACTCCAAAGCCTTGTTTGGCGACCTGTTAATAATGTGAACTGCTGTTTGCACGGCTTCTGCCCAAAAGCCATGGGGTATTGCAGCATAAGACAACATACATCGAACCTTCTCCTGAATAGTTCGATTCATACGCTCACTTGCACCATTTTGAGATGCATTATGAGGGGCTGTGAGTTCCTGTTTGATGCCCTTAGCTTGGCAAAACTGCACAAAAGCATGTGACACATACTCACCCCCATTATCGGACCTGAGGCATTTCAGCCTGCGACCTGTCCCCGATTCTCAACCTGAGCGACAAACTTCTTGAAAGCATCTAAGGCATCTCCCTTATGCTTCAAGAAATAGACCCACACTTTGCGTGTGGCATCATCAATGAAAGTAATAAAATATTTTGCACCCCCTAGTGATAACTGTGGCATCTCACACAAGTCAGTGTGCACTAGATCAAGTGGTGCTCTTTTCTGGGGAGTTCTCCTCTTATGAGGAGTCACAGAATGCTTGCCAAATATACAATGATCACAAGTAGGCAAATCTGGAAAAGAAAGAGGCGGCAGATAACCCAAACGTGACAGTTCTTGCATTCCTTTAACAGACATGTGTCCCAACCGGCTATGCCACAATGAAACCTTTGGCAGCTCGGTTATGGCAACAACATGATTACCCACACTGGAAACATAAAGAGGGTACAAGGTATCACTCTTATAACCCTCAGCCACTACAACCTGGCCATCAATAATCACCCATTTGGAATCCCCAAATGTGGTGTGGTAACCACTGTCATCCAACAAGCCAGTGCTAATCAGATTTTTCTTGATTTGCGGCACATGGCGGACACCATCAAGCATGAATATGCGTCCATCAGGAAATACTATCTGTATACTGCCAATCCCTGCAATCTGACATGCATAGTTGTTCCCAAGATGAACAACTCCATGAGTACCTGTGTAGGAAGTAAACCACTCCCTATGAGGAGTAACATGAAAAGAGGCACCTGAATCCAAGAGCCAGGTGTGCATGTCGTGACCATCAATAACCAAGGCATGTGCTATTACAGCAGAAGAGCATAAAACATCATGTATGTCACTGTCACTGTCCTCTGCTGCAACATTCACTGCATCCAAGTCATCTGCCTTGGCCTTGCCTTTGCCTTGCTTGCATTTCCTGCATCCTTTGTTTCAGCCTTCTTGGCTTTCTGATCCCGTATGAACTTGAAGCACTTAGACTTCACATGTCCCTTCTTGCCACAATAAAAGCATTCAATTTCCTTTTTACCACGGGACTGACTTCGGGATTTGGACTTACTAGCAGATCTCCCCTTCTGCTGAGTCCTGCCTCTATCCTGTACTTGCAAAGCATTTGAAGACTTGCTGCCCGCATTATTCTTCCTGCTCATCTCCTCCATAAGGAGAGAGCTCTCTACATCAGCATATATAAGAGTGACATTTGAATTAGACAGGGTGGTCTTGAAAGTGTCCCAACTCTCAGGGAGGGTACACAACAAGAAAGTAGCCTTGAACTCCTCATCAAGATTCAACCCCTGTGCAATCAGCTGTGTAAAGATGGCATTGAACTCACTCAAGTGTGAGGTCATAGCTGTACCTTCCTTCATGCGAAGATCAACCAGCTTCTTCAGCCAATAAACCTTACTGGCTAAGCTCTTTTGGGCATACAATTCTTCTAGCCTTTGCCATAGACCATAAGAGGTCTTTTCAGCCTGAACATTGAACACAAGAGTGTCTGAAATAGTGAGCATGATAGCTGCCCTTGCAGACAAATCAAGCTCTTCCCAGTCATCAGCTGCCATGTCAAATGGCTTGACACCCTTCACCCTTATGGGCTTAGCAATCTTCTTTAACAGAAGTACATTCAAGCACTGTTCTGCCCATAATGCATAGTTGTGTGCTCCTTCCAGTTTCTTTATGTTCAGAATTGAAGAATCACTTCCCCCTGATGCCATATCAGATAAGGAAAGTACCTGACTCCCTGGAAGTAAAAAAAGACTGAATAAAAAATTCTGATTTCTCAGAAAAAACCTGCTCTATTCAAGAGCCAGAAGCACTCTCAATGGTGCTGTTTTTTACTGTCAGGAAAATCTGCAGCAAAACAGTAAATGACCCTGCAAATACTGTACCTTCTGACACACTGTACCGAGCTCAAAGAGGCATAAAAACAGTAATTTCAGACTGCTGCAGCTGCTCAACAAGTGCTTAACAGTGCATAATCATCTGACAAAGCACAAACACTGCTGTACTGACTGTACTGATCACTTCTCCCACCTCAGATGAGGTATTGCACTGAGTTAATATGCATAAACCACTTGGCAAACACCCAAAAAAAAAATGACACTTCAGCCTGTCACAAAACCTGCAACAGAAAAATGGGATAAATCCCAAGCAATCACCCTTCTGCCAAGGCTTCTGCCAAGGGGATAAAATGCATCTGAAGATCTCTGTCGGTGACCCAAGTGCTATCAAACAACATCTGGGCAAAAGCCCCTTGATCTGACACCTGAACCAAGTGAAGAACACCTCAACACTGAGGTAGCATGCAATATGAAAATCTCTCTGACAAAATCATCCACCAGTGTAATGCATATACTGCCCTGTGTAGAAATGACATACACAGATCCCAACGTACAAACACTCAATGAGGAACCTTTTGAGCACTGTCAACGATGGACAGTTAGGGACCGAGTAAACTCGATGCGCCCTGGCCAAGCGTGGCTCAACTGAGGTTCTCTGAGTGTTGCACAAGAAATGTGACCTGCAAGAAAATGTCACCTCGACACTGCGGAAATCAAGACAAATGTGTGCTCTCTGGCACCACACTGCCTCAAGGCATACAATGCATCACCTTCCGGTCAAAAGCCCTATGATCTGCTCACCCGGAAACTGAGATTCAAACCCAGTAAAAGCATATGTCCTCTTGCAAAATCAAGGCATTACCTTCCCAGAACAAAATAGCTGTGCAATCAACCACACACTGTGGTTCTCTTCACCTCAAGCACAAGATGAATGAAAGTACTTGCTGTACTGTCAAGATAACACAGTTTTGTGAACTGAAAAATGACCCTGAATCAAGAGGAATGAAGAGCAGAATGCGCTTTCACCTCTCTTTCTTCCCCAAACAAAAACCAATCTGCACCTGCTGTACTTACTGTACCTGCGCAGTGTACGGAATCCCAGAAAAGGGGGGAAAAAATTTTTTCGAAAATTTTGCCCTGTTGAAGTTCCCTGCAGGTACGACGGCGTCGTCCGTACGACCGTACGGCAGTCCGTACGACTGCGTACGGTCTCCCTTGTGTAGACTGCGCGACGCCCAAAGGGCTTAGCAGCTAGTAGCAGCTGCTAGCTGGCTGCTGGCTTGATGCGGCGCCGCCCTGCTGCTGTACAGCCCGCGACCCGCGCCACAGCCCGTGCCCGCTCCCGAGCTGCGCCCGTGCCCACGCCACAGCCCGCGCCCGCGCTGCTCCCGTGCCCACGCTCGATGCCCGCGTTTGCGCCTTGATCAGCCGCTCGAAGTCCGTCCGTCCGTACGGCTGTACGGACGTCGTACGTCCGTACGGCGCTGGCTATGTAGAGGTCGAAGGGGGGAAGGGAAAAGGTGGCTCTGATACTAGTTGAAAGGGACTCAAGGGGGAATGAGAGCAAGAGGGAGAGAGTGAGAGAGAGAGAGAGAGGACTCAAGGTGTGCGGGTGTGAAGTGATGAGCCACACCACAAACTCATTTGTTTTTATTAGGATTAGGTTTACCCTATGACTATCTTAAGACAGTCATAGGTGTCCTATCTTTAATGAAGGGTTGGCAATGTGCCTTTACCCCAACAATAGAGTGGCAGTATCTTTCAGGTTAACAAAGAAGTTGAAGGCTTGGCATACAAGGTGGCCAGTTAAAATTGATGTGTTTAATAGAACAGTTACCAAGGATCGAGAATGCTCCGAGAAGGTGGGATGCCATGTTTCAGGAAAGGGGGACGTCAGCCTGGAACACCATGTCATATGACATGTCATTATATGATAAATATACCAACATGCAGAAGTTTTGCACTTTTACAACTCTAACCTTTAGTAAGGGACCAAGGTAGGAGAGTGCAGGGTAGGAGAGGCTGGAAGAGCCGAAGGGAGAGTTGAGTAGGCTGGAGAGTAGTGTAGGAAATGGGAGTGGAAAGTACAAATTGTAGGGCGAAACACGGTGTTCTGGCATTCCTGAATGTTCCAGAATGATCCGGAGTGTATTCCCGACATTTAAGGGTGTAATGGTGTTTCGCGAATGCAGACTTTCTGGGACACAATTCCTAAGTTCTACAAAGGGGGAACAGCATTCGCTGGTAGCTACCTTATTGGATACTAATAACAATTACCTCCTATGCAATATATGGTAGCTATGGTTTCATAATTCCTTACTTGGGTGGCTACTAAGAGCTCCCTTCCATCAAGACAACTTCCATATACAAGATATTTTTCCACAGAAGATCATTGAGTTTACAAACGGAGTCCTCAAACATGGAATCCTTAACAGTGTTGAGCCCTTTTATTATAAATCAACACACCGATATATTATATGACACAGGAGGTCACATTAGCTCCACATGTATACCTGAGGTCCAGCAAAGGGAAACAAACTGCCTGTAAAGAGTCCAGGAATGGCCTGAGGCAGCCCTGCTAGCTGGCCTGCACTTCATGGGCTCATATCCATTAGTTTGGTTATACAAGAAATATGGAAATTTTCACAATCTCTACTGCTTTATCCAAAGCAAAGAATATATGCTGCCTGATAAAGTACAGATACCCTTAAATCTGTATGTAAGCAAGGTAGCACAACTTTATTCCTGGCAGAAATTGCAAGATTAGTTTTGCAACGGTATTATAACAAGAACAAAGAAATCTCCTACTAATTGCAAAGCTATTTATTAAAGGTTACAATTAAGAAGTTCCTTCGATTGTGCATAAACATTAGGAAACTAAAAGGCCAAAAAGGAAGAAGTTG
The DNA here is from genome assembly GCF_047967505.1 of Dipteris shenzhenensis. Taxonomy (NCBI): domain Eukaryota; kingdom Viridiplantae; phylum Streptophyta; class Polypodiopsida; order Gleicheniales; family Dipteridaceae; genus Dipteris; species Dipteris shenzhenensis. The sequence goes on from NC_141596.1 coordinate 18,045,762, forward strand.
CAGAGTATATATGATGATGAATAAACTGACATGTCTGCCTTTAATCCTCGTTGCACATATGAACCATGGTAGGGAACACCGGTGTAAAGGCCAGATGGCTCGTCATGCCTTCCGCACTTAAAAAACAAGCAACAACAACAAGAGACGACAAACAACCAGACAACCACAAGCAAACCAACAAATGATCTTCTTCAGTGCCCATTTTGAACCTCAAAAAGTAATGAACAACATCACTTGATTTACCATGAATCTCACTCTCTCAACTTTGTGTGATTAGATGTTTGATAAGCTTACAAATTCATTGACACTCGAAACAGAAATTGATGCCAAGAGAAAGGCGTTGCTCACACCGAGGAGGCCATGCAAACTCACTCCAAATCTGATAGCATACCTGGCAATGCAGTACTGGCAACTGTTGCAGTTCGAGGAGCCATATCAAATCCACTTTGCCTCTTCGAAGATCTGGAAAACAGCAAGGTCAGAGCAGTAACTTCAAAATAAAGTGCAGCTAGAAAACATCCAGAAATCGTAATATTCATGGCACTTCTTGAGGTAAAGAAGGAACTATGCAGCATTCGGCTAGTGTCATCCAACAATTTAGAGAGCTACAAGGTGGGTCTGAAGTCAACAACCTGCCTGGCCTCCCTCCGTGCCCATTGCCCCTCCCTGGTGTCCCTCTCACAAGCTTGGCCAGCATTTCTCTACCGCTTTTCCCTTTCAACTCTCCACCCTCCCTCTTCTCCCTGTCAGCTTGCATTCAGTCCCCTCTCCCCCTCCATGCCTGCCTTTCTGGCCCCACAGCTCATCCTCTCTCCCTTGAGCTGCCTACATCTCTGTTTCGCCCCGCTCCCACCCCCCCCTCTTCTCTCCACCCACTGCAGCATCTTGTGCCACAAACCCTCCACTAGGCTGCTCCCACCACCGGCGTGAATTTCTAGACATCTGAATACCCTTGGCCTCTTATTGATTAAAAAGGCTGATCCAGTGCAGCTGAAGGGCAAGAGGGGGTAAAAATCCCACTGCTAAAAACAGCTCCATGGGCCAGGCAAGGTAGCTTGGGAAGCAAGCAGAAAAGTCGAAATTTACTTGGAGGCACAATTCGGGACCACAGAAAGACAGGGAGAGGCAAGTCACAGGCTGGAAAAGTGCCCCAGGGCTGTTCTAACAAATCACCTTGCTGGATATTGATGTTGGAGATAAGTGCACACTAAGTGTACTATTTCCTAGTCTAAGTCTAAGTCTAGTCTTTATGTCTTGAGTGTGTGCCATGTGGCACTTCTACAATTATCCCATAAACACTCTTGCATTATGTCTTGTACTTTGGCCCATATATTCAATGGGTCACATCATTCTAATGTATCAGTCTAGCTTGTGTCTTGTCTACACTCTTCTCAAGGTATTTCTTGTCTTTTAGTCTTGTCATTTCATTTCCATTTCCAGTTTCTAGTTCTAGTTCTTTTTCCATATTCCAACTTGGTATCAGAGCTAGATTGATCCCTCTTCTCTCCTCTAAGTCTGCTGTAGCCATAGCTGCCTCTTCTCAGATTTCTCCCCCGCTCAGCTGGTCGCCATCTTCATCTTCTGCCCGTCTTCTCCACGCTGCTGCCGTTCCTGCTGTCGCTGCAGATCTGCCCGCCATCTCTCTGCCACGCTGCTGCCGTTCCTGCTGCCGCTGCAGATCTGCCCGCCATCTCTCTGCCAGATTTGCACGTCAGATCTGCACGCCATTACACTGCCAGATCTGCTGCGCAGTTCTGCTCTCTGCCAGATCTGCGCGTCAGATCTGCACAGATCTGGCGCTGCTGTAGCTCCTGCTCTTGCTGTCACTGCTGCAGCTCCCGCTCCTGCTATCGCTCCTGCACCTGCATCAACAAACGAACATTTCGAAGTACAGTCCAGACTGTCCGTACAGTCCGTACGACTGTACGGAATCCGTACCTGTACGGAATCCGCACCTCTCCAGCTGCTGTTCGCGATCTGCGCCATCTGTTCGTGACTGTCTTGAAGCTCGTGCTGCCTGCATCTCCTGGACCGCGCTCTTTTTTGCGCCTCTGCCTCTGCCTTGGGATTAAGGTACTGTGCATTGCCTCTTTCAGTTTGCTCAGCATCAGTTTACTCAGCAGTTCCTTTTTTTGCTGGTTCCTCCTGCTTCGATGGGCTGTCATATGCTATGGCCTTGACAAAGTGGTGAGAGAACCGGCTTCTTGCATCTCTCCTTTCATTTATTTTTGCAATATTGTAAGGGAATAGACACTACCCTTGCATCTTAGCAAGCGGTAAGACCTTCCCACATGGCATCTTCCTCTCATTCTCTCATCTCTATCGACAAATTCAATGGGTCCAACTTTCATACTTGGCAAATCAAAATTAAGTGCCATCTTATGAAAGAAGGCCTTTGGGACATTGTTCACCGTGGTACTCCCGAAGGTCCATCTGAGGAAGTTGTTGCTGCCAAGAACGACAAAGCCTATGCTATCATATTGCTCGGCCTTGGAGATGATTACATTCATCACATCTCCGACATACAGTCTGCTCCTCAAGCATGGATCACTCTGGATACTCTTTTTGGAGCCCGATCTAAAAACTCTAAAATTGCACTTATGATCTCATTCTTTGATCTACATATGCAGGAAGGAGCTACTATAGCCTCTCATGTTAATTATCTTCGCAGTCTTATGGTTCAGCTTGCGTCAGTTAAGTCTCCCATCTCCGAAGATATTGCTATTGCTGTGCTTCTCAAAAGCTTACCTGACTCCTATGATACTCTTGTCACTACCTTCAAGTATCATAATAATCCTTCTCTTGAGGGTATCATCAATGCTCTCCAAGAGGAAGAAAGAACTCAACTACGAAAGGTAACTGACACTGCATTTTTAGCAAAGAAAGGAAGTTCTAAGGTAAGAAAGCCTTGCACCCATTGTGGCAAAACTAATCATGTGGAGAAGGACTGTTTCAAGGCTCATCCATGCACCATTTGTGGCCGTGATAATCACCGGGAGAGGGACTGCTACTCCAAAACCTCTACATCAGCTCCTGCATCTACCTCAGCCCATGTTGCTGCAACGTCTCCATCAGCTGATCCTGCTGTTCCTTCCTTACATGATGAGAAGTGGGCTTTTTGAATACTTCTATGTCTTGTCTACCACCTTGACCACCGATGATGTAGGTCAAGGGGTTCTAGTGTCATTGGTCTTTCTATTTTGTCTACAGTCAGTCTTCTGTCTATCTAGTCTTGTCTGTCTGTCTATCTGTCTATCAATCTGACTGTGTTTTGTTTTAGATCCATCTTGTCCTTACCCTTGTGGACCCATATGAGGATATCACTTGAGGAGGGGTGTCTCAGGATCTTTTGTCTGTCATGTTTTCTATCTTGTCTCTCAGTCTATCAGTCTTTATGTCTGTCTTCTAGTCTTGTCTTTCTGTCTTACTCCTAGTGTCCACTTAAGGAGGGTGTTGGAGATAAGTGCACACTAAGTGTACTATTTCCTAGTCTAAGTCTAAGTCTAGTCTTTATGTCTTGAGTGTGTGCCATGTGGCACTTCTACAATTATCCCATAAACACTCTTGCATTATGTCTTGTACTTTGGCCCATATATTCAATGGGTCACATCATTCTAATGTATCAGTCTAGCTTGTGTCTTGTCTACACTCTTCTCAAGGTATTTCTTGTCTTTTAGTCTTGTCATTTCATTTCCATTTCCAGTTTCTAGTTCTAGTTCTTTTTCCATATTCCAACTATTGAATACCAGATCAGTCCATGGGCTGGTAGGGAGCTGCCAGGGCTGCTAGAAGCTCCAAAGCAAATTTGTTTTTGTGCCAAGAGCCTCCAAGAGAATTCGTTTTTGTGCCAAGGAGGCTCTAGAATAAATCGTTTTTCGGTCAAGGACCTACCTGGGAATTGCGTTTTTCAGTCAGAGACCTGCCTGGGAATATCGTTGTTCAGTCAGGGACATGCCTGGGAGTTTCGTTTTTCAGTCAGGGACCTGCCAAGGAATTTTGTTTTTCAGTTAGAGACCTGCCAGGGAATTTCGTCTTTCAGTCAGCAACCTGCCAGGGCAATTTGTTTTCAGGCAGGGAGCAGCCAAGGTGATTCGCAATCAGATGTAGGGCTGCCTGGAGCAACCAGGGTGATTCGCAGTCAGTTGTAGGGCTGCTGGGTGCAGCCAAGAAGATTCGTTGCTGATGCAAGGCTACCTAATGCAGCCAGGAAGATTCACCATCTACTGCGGGTTGCCAGAAACTGCTAAAAGGATTTCGCCTAAGGCTAAGCGACTTGATTCCATGGTTGCCCGTGGGCTGATTTTGTTCCAATGTGCCAGTGGGTTTCAGGAAAGGCCATCCTTTGTCTATTTCCCTTGTGGTTTGTTGGCCGGTTGTGCACAGGCTTGAGGGAGCCCCAGGAATAGTTGCAGGGGAAGCTGTGTGGCCAAGGTAGGCCGCTAGTAACAGCTCCTGGCTGTACAAATTCCTCTGGGTAAACTTTGGATTGTGTGCCTGTTCAAATGCTTTTGGGTTGATGCTGGCCAACTTGGGAAAGGATAGAGAAACTTGGACTCTTATTCTGCCAGGACTTCAGCGATGGTCATCTAGTCTAGGGCTGAATTTCAGCTATAGTATCCAGGTGGACAGCAAGAAATTTGGCATTAGTGACGGCCCGTGAGAGCTGTGTGGCTGAGTTGGGCTGCTAGTAACAGCTCCGGGTTGTGTGCAGGCCTTGTGTGTCTGGGAATTGATGCTAGGACAGCCCGAAGAGGGTGATTATGCCTTGAAGGTTCTTGTGGATTTCCAGAGCATCTTGCTAGAGTTTCTGTATTGGAAGTGGATGCTCTTTTCACCAGGAATTGGCTAGAGTTTCAGATAGTTGGATGCCTGCCAGTTATGGAAGTTAGATGAGCTGGTTTATGACAGGTGCAAGGGAGTTTATCCTTGCTGTAATATTGTATTTGTATCTTTGACTATTGAATAAAAGAATAAAGAAAAACCAAAAGCGGCGCCAAGTTTTGGGGCCAATCGAGTGTCTGGTTTCTGAGCAGGAGCACTCTAGCTCCCCGTGTTCTCTTTGCGTTGCTGAAATCATTCTCTAAGTGGCTGAAATAATACTACTTAGTGGTTAATATTCATTCACCGCCCTTTGGTTTCCCTGAAGGCTGGTTTCAACAGCACCTCTCTTGCCCCTTCCACCCCAACAGGCCTCCTATTATAGCAATAGTAATATGATGTGATTACCGCTAGGGGTGTTAGAAAAATAGGAGACAAGATAGTGGTCATTATTTAGAGGGTTTAAGTGACCCCTAGGGGCTAGTAGTGCACATAGCACTAGCCTAATGTCCTAGGTGTACGAGATATCCTAAGTAGGCTAGTCTCCAAGGTCTCATAACAAATAAACAATATCCAACAGACTTTAACCTATTAGAGGTTAGCTAATGAATACATTCTAGTTCTTGGACTAATCCTAGTCCCTTGTGGGCATCCCCACTATGCAATGTAAAATAAAGGAAAGAAAACTTGAGCTAGTTGACTAAAGTGAACTTTCTTTGGCCAGAGTCAAGATTTCTCTAGGAACGTGCAATTTCGTGACAAGTCGACCCTCAAATGCTAAAACCTACCAACTACTACCTAACTGAATAGTAGGAAAACATATGCATTCTTTTGGCAAACATTCTAATGTAAAGAACTTGAAATTCTAATGCAAGGGAATGTGTTTTGTGAAGAGAAGTGACAATGGCAAAGAAGTAAAACAAGCTGCGAAAGACTTGGAAAATTTATATCGGCTAAGTTTGAAGATGATTGGTTTTCGCCTTGTCACCACTTAATCAAGCATGGACAAATGATTTAACATGGGGGTTGAGAGAAGCTACACACTTTATGCAGTGCTGATATTTCAGATGACATAAAGTGTAAGTAGCTGAACGTAGTTTGTAGCTCTTTGGTTATGCAACAACAATTTCCATCCCCTCTGGCAATCAGGCTTTTCACACATAATCAGTGACGAAGTTTTCTTTGAGCACATCCTTACAAGGGCGGAAAAGGTCATGTGTGCACATTCTTGGATGGGTTCAATGGTATTTGTTTACTTACTCGTTGATTTGCGCTGTTGTTGTCTTTGCTTAATTCTATGCAGAAAGATAACGAATGCTAACTTTTTGAAGGGACACTCAGTATTATCAATCCAAAGATGCAGAGTCGGGCCCTATTCAGCAAGCTTATCGTTCAAGGCATCCAGAAGCTCTGTTACAGCATGGTCTCCTCACGACACCCAAGGATGGGGGGATATCGCAGCCCTTACACAAGGATTTCCTAAGGGCCCCACACTAGGAAGGGCTAAGGGATGATGAGAAGCTTAATAAGGGTTTGGAGACACCTCCATGCAGGTCACACTGAGTCCAGCCCACGATGCATTGAGGAGATAAAGAGGCAGCAATGAGATCTGGAACTCAGAGGACACCATCCTAGGGACCTGTCTCATCGTCGCCAGGTAGCAGCACTTCGAGAAAAAGCCAGAGCTCAGCTTACAGACCCTCCAGCTGACATGCAGCTGGCCTCGACACTCATACACGCTATCAGGATCAACAAGAGCCAAAGCATTATACCGCAACAAACGGCAGACAGACGTGCTTAGCAATTCATGTCGTGCCTGTGTCACTTCATAGTCAGAAACACAAACACAATCGCACAGTACTCAGAGAAAAATTGAAGCAGATGCACACACACACAGGATAAAAAGGGTCTGAGACTTGAGTGAGAGACACTAGCCATTTGTGGACAAAAGGCTAGGGCATTGCAGCTGTATGAGGTTGCAAGAGAGAGGTAAGACCTTCAGTGTAACAAACTTTGGAAAGTGTTTCAACTTTTTCTATGACTTATCCCTAACGAGGCATTTATTCTATATTCTCAAGCTCTTCAAAGAAATACAAAAGAAATTATGCATTTTGATATCTTGATATTCTAACATCACTTTGAAGAAGACTGAAAGGAACCTGAAGCCACAATCACACGCTTGGACTGCCAACTTTCAAATCAAACGCACAAAGGATGGAAAAAAGAAAAACAAAAAACAAAAAAGCACAACATATACCTTCTGTCTCTCTCTCGAGACTGCGAGCGTGAATGCCGTGAATGCGACTTTGAACGTTCCATTGGCCTACCCTTTGACCTGGATCGAGATCTATGTCTATGCCTTCTCTCTCGATCACCGTCAGGTTCATGACTATGCCTGCATCCAATGGATGGCGTAGAGTAGCTGCTAAGAAGAGATCAGGAAGCTGCAAAACGTCTATTTTGTGGAGTGATGCTAAGCAACGATAATTACTGTTGCTTTATTCTATTGAACAAGCAAATTTACATATAATCCTTATAAAGAAATAAGACAAACAATTCTTTATGTGACTTTGGCATGTCATCATGATCAAAGTCCAGTTCCAATATGACTACCTGTAACAATCGTCACCCCTTTCACGATCACGGCTTCTATGATGCCTGCGATCACTGTCTCTCTCGTCTCTTTCACTCCTGCCTCTATCATCTCTACGTTCATGATCTCTGTCCCGCTCATAATCCCTCCTATGACTCCTTCCCCTTGACTCATGGGAGTCATGAGAGCTACGCTGCAGCAATTGTCATAAATTTGAACAAAGTTTCAGATAGTTCATATAAGGAATTGGCACCAAAAAAAAGAGGCATTCACAAAACATCATTTGATACTCATTTCATGTGTCTCAACTGCAAAATTGCAAGAAGCCATCATGAGCTCACTGGCGAAAACAGAAGCAGACTAAGGAAGACGTGCAAAGAGCAAAAAGGACTTGCAAAACGTTTAATAAATGCTCATATCTCCCCAAGCAGGTAAGGCTGCTTGAATATCACTAAGCATAAAAGGCCAATGTGGTCCCGTCAGGTGGGCCCCGGGCTGCTGGGCAATTCCCTTCAGCCTGAAGGCAGCAATGGGCTGCCTAGGGCAGCACAGGAGAGCTAAGGTGCACAGTGCCCACGAACATTGCAGGCAGGTCAGGGGTGCAGGTAGTACGTGGAAATGGGGATGGACGGGGTAGTCACCCACGAGTAGGTAGGAATTGAGGGGAACAGGACAGGGGGGACCATCAGATATGATCTCCCTGTCAAGACATGGTGCTGTCAACATTTTCGTGACATAAGGACATCCTGCCAATCTACAGACAAATAATAGAAAGGCAAAGGCTGCTTTGGTTCGAACAAGTTACGTTAAATATAGTGCGGCCTCCAGGAATTTTGCCAACCCTAGTTTACACAGATAGCTAATCTATAGATATACACGGTAATCATTGAATTCTGCAAGCACCTCAATCATAAACGATATACGACTGTTTCTTGGCGCACAGGTATGGCTTGATTAAATTGCAGCCATAAAAAATCACGTGACGAACAATTCATAGACCGAACAACCAAACCCGTAGAGAGGTTTTCTATGCAAATTCCTTACAGCCATGGCCTCAGCCTGCCAAACACAAACCATTGAAAGCGACAAAACTCACCTCGTGATGCCTAACTCCATTGGAAGCCCCATAATCGCCGTGTTTCCTATTCTCATAATATCCCCCGTTGTCCTCGTAACCGGCCATGGCAGAACGACGCACCGCACAAAGTCTGAGAAGAATGCAAGCACTGAAGGAGCAATTTCTCTGTAAAGATAGGATTTTTCGAATTTGCCGGCAATAATTTTTCGTGCTCTTAATTCCTGTGGTACTAAGAATCCTTCTATGATCTAGAAAGCGTGCCGCTCCAGTCTGTGCAGAAGACCTGACGAGGCGTCTTCCGGCAGGGGGCTTCCAAAAGAGGAATTGGTGGGATAATTAATGGGAGATGAGCAAAAAATTTGTGTTTTGAGAAGGCAACCTGGTGCAGGAACAATACAAAATGTCGAAACATCATGAGGAGCCCTGCATGCTGGATAACCGAACTAAAGCGCTGGCTCTGCTGGTTCTCTGCTGCTGCAGCTGCTTGTTTTACTTCATCTTCTTCTTCTTCCTCCTTTTCGCACTTACCACCCTTGATTTTCTTTCAACCTCTAGACCCCTTACTTAGCACACGCATCCCTGCCCTAATAGGAGATGAGTTTTGGGCCATATATACGGAGGCTTAAGTGAAGCCGATTGCATTTGATGGTCAAATATTTGACATTTTCCATGATTCCCTTTATGTTGATGCTAATTGAGTTGATGCTATTGGCTGTTAATTCGAACTTTCTGGTATTTCCTGTTTATTCGGATGATACGATGGGTTAATCACTCGCTTTACTAGTGTTAACGGTGGCAGTTGTGGAATCCGCAATTGGGCTGGCCATTCTAGTGATAACTTTTCGGATTCGCGAGACTATTGCCGTAGAATTTCTTAATTGCATGGGAGGTCGAGCGCTATTATTATCGTTGTGCTTCGCTTTTCTCTATTGAATATGGAGTATACTTTGGCATTGAGGGAGGTACGATTCGAATCTCTCTTTCGAAATTCAACGGATTTACTGAAATGAAATCAAACGCTTTTTTCATTTGGCCACTCCGCTTCGACTTTCTGAGCCAAGATTGGGGTTTGTTTTGATACGTGAACCCGTTAAACCATATTACTGATCGATAAATTGGGAAATGTGGTTAGGGCTTGGGATCAGATCAGCAGCTAGAAGGGGTCTCGAAATGGGAGGAACACATTTCCCAAGCGTGCGAAAGGGGGGACTTGAACCCCCACAAGTGGCCTCACTACCACCTCAAGGCAGCGCGTCTGCCATTCTGCCATTTTCGCTGCTCTTATTGGCTTTGCTGCCTAACAAGATTACACTGAAGCATAAATTAGTTCGGGAAATTTCATAAATAGAATGCCCCGCTCTCGAAGCTTTTTCAAGAGCTTCGCTTGGCCATTTCTGGTTCCTCTAGGGGAGGGGTCTCATTATCTCTTGGCCTGCCAAATGTGAACGGTTTCATAATCAGCCCTGGAACTATTTTTGAAACTTCAATCCCAACGGATTTCACTCAACCTATCTACACTAACGACTACCTCCCATTCATTTTCGTTGCCCATCGCAGTCACACTCTTAATGATAGGGTTTTCTAAACATGTATCTCTGTATGGATCGGACTGTACCTTTATCTATCATCTTGTCATGAAGCCTTTCCTTTGGAGAATCCTTCGGGTCTGCTCAAGCTTTTCCCGATTATTCCTATAGTAGATGGCCCTCGACCGGAGCTTCAGCTCCAGTGATTTCATACCTTTGAATCGGCGAAGAGCCAACTCATGCCAAGCATTGCCCTACTGTGGACAGTCCTTAATCGATAGAGGCACGACCTTTCAATGAGCTGAGTAGGAATATGTAGCCTCTGTCCTATAGCCTCTAATAAAGGCCCATCCAATTCTTTTTGAGTCAAGCCAACCACGATAAAGATCCGTTGTTGTTTTCCATCCCTCTCATATAAGATCTCTCTGCCTCTATAAAGCCCGTGGTAGTATGCTAGCAGGCTCGCATACTCGGCTATCCGTCCTGAGTAATAAGACCGAAGGAAGGAAGGGCTTGAGCTTCCAACCTCCTCAAGCAGGGCTTGCGCAAGCTCTTCCGGCTTTGCCGCCCCGGTGCGACCGGAAAGCACATTATTCGCCGTATCCACACCCCCTGTGCATTCAGAGAAGCTACAGATTAGGGGGAAAAGTACGTCGGGGGCAAACGTTGGGGCCATACCCCCGATTTGTTCTAGAAGGTGCTAGATCTCCCGCGTTTCCTCCGGCCCCAAGGGGTACCCCCCGGTTATAGCTTCGGCGATATGATTCCGCACGTTCGCTCCCAGGCTTACTGCAAACTCGTAGAAGTCCCCTCCTGCCGGAAAACGCCCTCCCAAACACTCCCTTGCAATATGATTTGCATCAACCCAATCAAGGGCTAGGGCAACCCGGGCATCTTCTAAGGGTACATGTGCAAACTTTTCCATCACAGGAGCATGTTGTTGCCCCATTTCCTTAAGAAACGAAAGCTACAGCTTTTCACCGGTTAGCTCCCTATGCTTGAGCATTGCTAGATGCGTTACACCGCGCCAGGGGGAAAGATTGTGGGGGCTCCAGGGTGAAGAGGTGGGCAATAAGTTAGCCGTTCGGCCCTTCTGGGTGGAAGATCCAGAGGAATAGAACCTGTAAGCTCATGTTTTTGAGGGATTGGCGCCCCGTGGAGCCACACTAAATCCTCTCTTTCTTTTTCTCCCTCTCTCATTGCTAATTTCTTCCCTTCAAATCTTCTCTCTCTCTCTCTCTCTCTCTCTCTCTCTCTCTCTCTCTCTCTCATTGGGAGAGGCATTGTGCCAATTCATGGCATACCTCAACAAAGTTGGAAAGATGGACGCCAATAGGATACCACACAGAGCAATGGAAGCTATGTGAATCGCTGGATGGCACAAAGTGAGGCTGAAATGGATGGAATTATGGGGTAGAACCGCTGCTGATATCCCCGAAGATGCATGTGAAATCAGGGAGTTAGTGACACAGAGAATGCTATAGAAGCTATGGCAAGAACCGGGGGCAAAAATGCAGTTTTATAAGCTCGAAATCAATCCGATGGATAGCTATGGATTGTAGAAATACCTCGGGGAAGACATATCAATATTTAAAAGACATCTAATCTGCAAAATCAGAACGAGCTCACATGATCTCAAGGTGGAGAGGGGAAGATGGGCAAGACCCAGGGTACCAAGAGAGAAAAGAGTATGTAAAATCTGCCCCACAGGAGAAGTAGAAAATGAGTAGCATGTACTCCAAACATGTAGAGCATATGCGCAAAGTAGAGAATGTTATGGGGGCAATAGAGATTTTGTCACCCTCCTTCACCCATTTACAATTGTTGCTTGTAGATTCTTTTCCCCATCAATCACATAAGCCCGTATGTCACCATCCATGTCTGTTTTGGCTACTCTTGCCATGTGTCCCATCAAAAGATGCTCAAGACTCTTAAAATATTGAGAAAGTCAAGAGTTTCCCCACATGGACATGCATGCACAAAGATTATTATGTTATGGATGTTCAACACAAAGATTATTTCTAGGCCATGATGGCCCTTAATATAAACAAGAGCATTTTGTCCACCATGTAATTCTTTTTTGTCTAGTCCTATAAATCCTCCACACATGTCAACTACCATATTCACACCCTTCTATTGCAGCACGAACGATAGTAATGTTGGTGATTGCTTTCTTTCATGAGTGCACACTTTCTTTCATAGGTGAGTAGTATGCACTCTTAGGACAACGCATAGGAATTGGAATGCTGAAATATGTGAGGGAAATTTTTTTGTCAACATTTGGTGATCACAATGGGACCCTACACAAAGAATGGTGAGTGAGTCATGCAAGCCCACCATGCAGTTGTGAGTTGATTGCACAAATTGGCCATATTGTCAGAGCATGAAATGTGTTCATGGTTTGGATTTACATCCTATTTCCATCAGTTCACACTTGTTGCAGGTGGAGGATGTGTGTGTTCTTCAAAACTGTGCCGTCATTGGCATATGGACAGAGGATTGTAGACATGGAACTAAAAGATTAGTTGTCACCAATACATGTCAAATAGTAAGATTGAATGATGCCAAAGATGCGTAGCTCGTTGGGCAAAGCACCTAGAGCATGGTAGGATGGATCTAATAACCAAGAACTACAGGAGGTGACCTCAAAACCTAGGATTGGAAAGTAGAGGCCCAAAGTGAGTAGATTTGATAGCAACATGAACTCGAGTGGACCACAAGGCACAAGGGGGCTCAAGCTAACTCTGATAGGAGTGCAGCATCAACTACCTCATGGAAACCCAAAGAGAACGCATTTGTCTGAGGCAAGGGGTTCTGAGACTAAGTCCTCAGAACTCCACATGTGGGCGGGTCACCCTTTGCCGAGGGAGTTTTGGCGCAACTAGGACCTTTGAACTACTTGGAGATTCCTAATTCGTACCCTATGCCCCTGGAGCTGACCATTTTGATCATACAACCTCAGAAAGGGGGCATCAACACATTGGGTTCATGCACACATCCAGTTTGGATCCTCCACTTTGTGCAAAGAAGTGGACTCTAGAGCTTTTCGGCACAATGATGGAGCATCAGGTATATCAGATGATGGACGAATGGATGGGACCTCAGGGTATGGATCTGGTTGGTCCATGGTAGCTCCACGTATTTGTAGCTTGGCTTTTCTTCAATTAATCCTGGGCCATGTTTGGTCATAGCTATGATCAGTTTGCCACTAGAGACGGTCTTCACACTACTTCACTATTAATCACTCCAGCAGTGCGCTAGCCTTTTTTGTGTTGATGTTTCCTTTATGTAGTATTGGGCTCGAAGCCAGTGGTGACGCTGGTTCAGGACACAGATTATTCGCCCTCTAAAGCCTCGACAAAGTCACTAAAATCCATCTTTCTAGAGCAGGCTCCCACGCATAAGCGAGCCTTGTTCACTATTGTCACATCTTCCTTGAGTCTCATGGTGGTGAGTTGAAATGTGGACGGTAGCCAACCACAATACCTGATTCTACGTCAAGAATTGCAGCAGCGGGCTCTAGTAGGTAGGCCAATTGATTTTCTTTTGATTCAAGAGCACATGTTCTCGGCAAGAGACATAGCATGCCTCCCCGGGAGGGGCTCAGAGATCTAGTCCCCAGCAATTGGTAGGATTGGAGGGGTATGCATTTCAATATCTCAGGTGCTAGCCCCAGAGATTTTTGCACAAGGCGAAGGCCGTGCAGTTTAGATGGGCCTTCAGGCAGGAGAGGCCCGGATCAGTATCCTGAATGTGTATGCACCCGCTTGCAGGCAGCATTGCCCAGCTTTTTGGAGACAGCTCACAGATTGTCTCCCAGAAGTGGACTCATGGATTGTGGGGGGAGACTTCAATAACCTTGAGTTCATGAGGATAAGTGGGGAGGAGCCTCTTTCGTGGAGATGCCGGCAAGGGATCAGAGGCGAGCTAGGATATTCGAGGTTGGGGAACATATTTTGGCTTTCGATGGATTCCAAAAGGAGAGATGGCTAGGTACCTGGGCTGTCAAGTAGGCATTGACATCATGGCATAGCATCAGTTTAGCCCGGTCCTGGAGAGTGTTGGGCAGAAGCTCTTGTACTGGAGCTCCACTAAGCTCTCGCTTGCAGGTTGAGTACTAGTGGTGAACCATGTACTTCTTGCCACATCTTGGTACATTGCTTCTTGTTGGTGCTTTCATCGAGGCTACATGGGGTAGCTACAATGCTTGGAATTTTCTATGATCGAGATCGGATGGCACACGCAACACCAGGGCTAGGGTGGCTTGGCAGACAATGATTTTGCTCCATGCTCAGGGTAGACTTAGCATCATTGATCCAAAGATGCAGAGCAGAGCCCTTTTGGGCAAGTTGGTAGGGGAAGGCCTCACCCCAGGGGCGAAACCCTAGAAGCTCCTACTTCAGTGGAAGCTTCTTGGGAATACGCCTCGCATCGGTGGATAGTGGCAGTAATCCCATAGGTGGATCTTCTCAAGGGCTCTGTTGACAAAGAAGGGCTCTCCGTTGATGTGGAGCCTCTACAGAGTATGGAATAGATTGTAAGGAGGACCTAGGCCATCCTGTAGAAAGAAGTTTGAGAGATAGCCGCTCATTTGGCACCTGGAGGTCAGAGCCTCAAAGGGACATATGCTCAGGCAGCGGACTCAATTAGGCACAGTGGGACAATGGACCAACCAAATCCTTTGGGACATGGAGACACCTTCCTAGGGAGACAGAGGACCGCAAGTAAGCTCTCTCTTATCTCCAAGGAGTAGGCATCAGGATGTGAGAGATTGAGGAGGTGATCCCAAACTCTTGGTGGGAGGGATTACAGAGTCCTTGGACCCCCATTGTTGGTCATGATAGTTCTCACAAACTGGGGTACTACTCCAGATCCACTTCTTTTGGGAGTCTCTTGGCTTCCCCCAGTCTTGCTTTTATCGGGTAGAACTAAGAGGCTCACTACAGATGGAGACGGAGGAGTCAGAAGTGGACTTAGATGAGTTGGAGTGGCAGAGGGTCAGGATTGTGGCATTCTTGGGCAGGATTTGGTACATTGATCCCTCCATAGTCCTATCAACCTCAAAGGGAGTAGTTTGGAGCCTTTGGATATGGGAGGGCACCCTTATGTGACATTCAGTGGATCCAAGGGAGTGGTTTTGGCCTTCCTGCATAGGACACTTGGACTGGGTGGAGGTCTCTAAATCATTGTCGATGCAGAGACGTTGTAGCTGGAGTTCATGCAGGGATAGGCAGGGTTATAATAGGCATCAAGTGAGAATGGTCCACAATTTGTGTTATCACCTTCTTGCAATACATGTAAGAAGAAAATATCAAACAAGAGATGATAAAGAAAGCCAAATCCATCAATGAAATTGGTTTGCTTTAGGCAAGAAAGAATGCACACGTAGAATTAGAGAACATCGTGTAAATTTATGGACATTTTTCTTCTTCAAAAATTGGGTGATATCTCTTCAAGGTGATAATAACTACCAATTGAAGCAGCGATTTGGGGGAGATCTACTCCAAAGTAAAGTGCCAAAAAAAATGACAAGCCTGAACTGATTTTGAACTGTGGCAAGATATCGATTGATGGTGCTTCTTGTAGTAGATGTGGCAATTACCGAGGATCTAATAAACTAGATTCAAATTGGTAGATTTGAAAGAAAACCAGTCCAGTACATGAAAACAAATCTATGCCAATGATAAATTTGTCACTTATTGATGTGTGCCAGATAGAGGAGGTGAATACATGTCTTTAGCATTCATGAACTTTTGCAGAAGTCACGGCATTTGAAGACAACTCACTTGTGTAGATACTCCTCAACAGAATGCAAGAGCTAAAAGGAAGAATAGAACTTTCACAGACAGTGCTAGAATGGCAATGCTTAGTGAGAAGCATCTTCCAAATTAGTATTGGGCAGAAGCAATAGCCATTGCAAACTATTTGCTTAATCGGCTTCCTACCAAACCAATTCGAGATATGACACCTTATGGAGCATTCACTGGACATAAGCCACACATTGGGCATCTTCGCATATTTGGTTACATAGCATATGCCCACATACATAATAATCATCGCAGGAAATTCATCATGGTTGGCTACAGTGAATAAAGCAAAGCATACAAGTTGTATGATCCCATCAACCGAAAGGTCATTATCTCCAGAGATGTAATCTTTGATGGAGGAATCAAAATGGAAGACCTCAAACACAAAGGAGATAGATGCATTGGGGACTCTTTTCCCACTTGGAAAATGGCGAGTGGACGAGCAATCCATGAGCCATTTTCCAAGTGGAAAAGGAGGGCTTCTGCACCTTTCCCAATGGCCAAAGGCTTGGGGAGCTCAATGTGTGCAATTAGGATAGTTTAGATATGTATATTTAAAGGAGGTAGATTCCCATTATGAATAATTTTTTGATCCAATAGTCATGATTTAAATTCTTGTGACCCAAGCCTTTGATAGTAGAGGTGAGATAAGGTAAGGTGGAAATTTGGTACAAGTGGAGTGAGGGGGATTAGGGTTAAGTTAAGAAGCCCAAAGAGTCACCTCCTACAGCCCCAACCCTTGCCACCTCTTTGTCGGTTGCTCCGGGTTTTGCTCCGTGGGTTTGAGCTGGTTGGTTCTTCTCTTATAGGTACATAGCCTAACGTACCCTAGCAAATCAACAAATAATGTAGAATAAGAAAATACAAACTCATCTCCCTCAATGTCTTCTTGTCTACACCACACTCGACACATGAGTATATGGGCCTCTAGATACCTCATGGTACACAAGCTCTCATGCAAGCACTACTACTAGCTTGTGGTTGCTTGTTGATAATGGGGAGATATTACACTTGAGTGTGGCTAGGTACCATCACCACACTCAAGCAACCCTAGAAAAGAGGGAAGGTATGCCACTTTAAGTGCCTACACAAGAAGGAACCTCAACCAAGTAACACAAGAATAAGAGCTCTCAACAAGCCTCTCACACTCATAAAAGAGTTGCACACTCACAATACTACAAGAAAGAAATAAGCAGAAGAGGACCCATCTATGTACACACTCCATGCAAGCAAGCACACGAGTGGATTCCAATCAAGCCCCACACCTAGCTCTCAATACATTGATCAAAAGGGGATAGCCCCCTGTGCCATGTGTTGTAGAATGAGAGGTTCCAAATAGGATGTGGAGGTGGATATAATCCTCCTAACATATGGTCCAAACCATGTGCTACGTGCACAAATAAATGTAATACAATGTAGTGCAAATGTGCACATAAGCCCTAGCTAGAATCTGACATGGATGGCCAATGTGTTAACCTGGGAAATGGGTTAACAAAAAGCTAGTCATATTACAAGAAAGAGGAATCTCAAGTCCTTTAATGGTCTTAAGGTGCCACTAGCACTAAAGTCACACATCTTGAGAGTGCTCTCAACAGAAGTGGAACGGAAGAGGGTGAGAGAGAGGGAGAGACAGAAGAGAGCCACACAAGTTTTGGAGGGTGCAGAACACCCTAATCTTCTATGTCATCCATATATATGTGTGTGTGTGTGTGTGTGTGTGTGTGTGTGTGTGTTTGAGTATTGTACATAACGGGGGTTAAGGAACAATGGCCTTTAACTCCCACAATCTCCCACTTAAAGGCCAATGTGCCTTTAAGGGAGAACAGCTAGTGAGCATATTATCCAATGCCCATCAATACATGACAATACTCAAATTGATGACTAGGTAGACTCTTATCTATAGGGTTATCGTTTGTATGAAACTTGACAAGCTCTATGCACTTGTCCTGAAGTACCTCCCTGATGAAATGGTACCTGACCTCAATGTGTTTGGTCTTTGCATGAAAGACCGGATTCTGTGCTAAGCTGAATAGCACTTATGGAGTCACTATGCAATATCGGTACAACTTTACGAATCCCCAAATCTCCCAGTAGCTGATCAAGCCATATAGCCTCCTTACAACCCTTTGTGGCTGCAACATACTCGGCCTCTGTGGTAGACAAAGTAATGCACTTTTGTGCACAAGACATTCATGAACTGCACTGCACCGCCTACAAAGGCCAACACATAACCAGAAGTGGATCTCCTGCTATCCACATGCCCTACATAGTATGAATCTGTGTACCCAAGTATACACATCTCTCCTCTGCCAAAGCAGATGCACATCTCCTTAGTACCCTTCATGTACCTCATGATGCACTTAACGGCCTCCCAATACCTCTTTCCTAGATTAGCCATATACTGGCTAATAACTCCCATTACAAATGCAATGTTCGGTCTAGTAGTTATCATAGCATACATACGACTCCCAACCACTAATGCATAAGGAACCTTGGCCATCATGGTCCTCTCCTCATCTGATTTGGGACTATCTTCCTGACTCAGTTTCACATATAGAGGCAATGGAGTACTTACTGCATTCCCACCACATATTGAAATGTTGCAACACTTTTGTAACATACTCCTTCTACGCATACCAAGAATATGACCTACAGGTCCCAAATTTGTCCTTCAATGCATCCAGCGCATAAGAGTTCTTGCTATCCCCAATAGCATATCATCCACAAAAAGTGCTAGGAGTATTAGGCTATTATCCTTAGCCCTTTTATTATAGAGGCAGTGACAATCTCACTTCTTCTGAAACCCTGGGACCGAATGAAAGCATCAAACTTCTTATACCATTCTCTAGGCACTTGCTTAAGGCCATAGAGACTCTTTTTCAGCTTGCAAACCAAATGCTCTTTGCCCTTTTCTTCAAAGCCTTCTGGCTGTGCCATGTAAATTCCCTCATGTAGATCCCCTTGCAAGAAAGCTATCTTGACATCCATTTGCATAAGCTCCATATCCTCTTCTACTACAAGTCCAAATACACATCCAAGTGTGGTCAACTTCACAACTAGAGAGAAGATCTCATTGAAGTCCACACCCTTCTCTTGCTTGAACCCTTTTCTTTCCACGTGGCAAAGAAACCAAGTCCCAAGTCTTATTATTCATGATCGAATTGCATAGAATACTCCCACTTGCACTGATACTCGCATATCATAGCCTCTCTATAGTAAGAAGGCTCCCTGCAATCAATAAGCATCACATAGTCTACCCCTGGAACAAATCTCTACACTCTAGCTGATCTTCTCAAGGGCCTTTCAACTTGCTTTCCCACCTACATATCAGCCTCATTGGACTCATTATTTCCACCAATAGATGATCCATCATTTGCCCTTGATTGTGTACCTGTGGGAGTACTTGGTGGCACCATTTCCTTCACATTCGGTGCATGGACAACTTGTTGTCTATCAATGTATGTAGGTGGATTCACATCCTAAGAAGTGATTCTCCTAATTTCCACATCCCTCATGGGTGTCTTATGCATCTTTTCATTGAAGACCACATCATGGCTTTGTATGATTTTCTTTGCTTATGGATCCCAGAGATGATAGCCTATCTCTCATTTTCACCATAACCCAAAAAGATGCATTTTCTAGACTTAGGATCTAGCTTCTTCCGAAGCTCTTTGGCACATGTGCATATGCCTCACACCCAAATATATGCAAATGAGAGTAAGAGGGCTTCTTGCCAATCCATGCCTCTTCAGGAATACCACCATCCAAACTCTTATTAGGTGATCTATTAATCACATGCACTGCAGTCTTCATTGCCTTAGCCCAAAAACCACTAGAAAGACTTGCATTGGAAAACATATATTGCAACCTTTCCTGAATGGTGCGGTTCATCTTTTCAACAACTGGATTTTGCTCTGGAGTACGAGGGGATGTGAGCTCCTTCTTGATCCCACGTGTATCACAAAAATGCTAAAAGTCATGAGAGAGATACTCTCCAGCATTGTCAGTCCATAGGCATTTAAGCATTCTACCTTACTAATTTTCAACCAAAGCCAGCCATTTCTGAAATACCTAGAACACATCACTCTTCTGAGCCATAACATAAGCCCACATTTTCCTAGTTGCATCATCAATGAATGTCACATAGTATTCAACCTAGCCTAATGATCACGTAGGCATGGGACCAGATATGTCTAAATGCACCAAATCGAGCTTTTTAAGCTCTTTCTTTCCCCTTCTTTTATGGGCTGATTTAGTTTGCTTCCCATAGAGAAAATGCTCACAAAATTCAAAGTAAAAAAAACTCAAATGCAGTACATAACCCAAATGGCATAAGAGTTTCATTCCATTTTAGCTCATATGGCCCAACCGGTAATGCCATAAAGAAGTACTTGGTTTCTCGGTTATTGCAACAACATGATCAGACACCCTTGATACATGTAAGGATACAAAGTGCCATACTTGGCACCCCTGGCTAAAAGCATAGAGTCCTCCTGAATTTTCCAACTCCCAAAACCAAAGATGGTATGAAAACTAGCATCATCTAGCTGACCTGTTGAAATGAAACTCTTGGTAAACTTAGGCACTGTTATGGATAAATTTGACCAAGGTAAAAGGCATAAATATGTGTGTGTGCTTGTATGTGTGGTAATAGTATAATAAAATATGGTGTGCATAGGGCCCAGGGTTGAGGTGGTAGGGCATGACCATGTGCCGCCCTTCCATGTAAGAGGACCCATAGGTGTGTTGTACATAATCCATGGTAGAAATATTATAAAATGTTAAGGTGGCATGGTTTTTCCATGTGCCACCCCTCCACCTAGGCATCCCATGCCTGCATTTAGTGAGACATGGCCCAAGGACCATGGGAGAAGTAATATAAAATAGGTGGAGATGGATATTATATTGGATTATTCCCTCCATGTATGATAGGCCCATGTGGGGGGGGGTGTAGATAGTCTAAGAATGCAAGTTAAATAATGGGGAAAGTAGGATGAGGTGGCAAGATTCCTTGTGCCAACCCTCTACTTGTCCTCCTAGATGTTTGAACGTATTATAAAATTGGGAAGAGACCAAGGGAGTATCTTAGACTTGGGATATGGGGTTTGATTTATGTGGAAAAATGAGGCAAAGGGTTGTCGCACACAATTGAGAGTGCGTACCCACCTAGCCCACATGGGAGATTCCTCCACACACACCATGCATGTGGGAGGATGCATTTATTGGGAGAGACCCCCTCTCTTGGCTATAAAAGGAGGAGGCTATTCCTTGATGTGACACGCTCATTCTTGTAAAGCCAGCATGCTAGTACCTTGATTTCCCCCATCCTTCCTTTCAAATAAAGCATGACTCTCTTTTCTTCCCTTGATGTCTCCATCCATACATTCCACCTCCCATCATGTACATGCTCCTCTTCCCCTCTCCCTTCCTCTTTGTGCCATGGTCTCCCTCTTCATTCCCACCCCTATTAATCCCTTTTCCCCACCCATGTTAACGCTTCTCCCCTCATGTTCCCTCTCCCCCATGGCCCTCGAGCATCGCCATGCCTAGCATCTAGCCTCATGCCTTGATTTCTTTTCTAGTTAATAGAATTGGTGTGGCTGCTAGGATTCGAAATCTTCGCGGCTAGTGGCATAAAATCCGTCAACATCCGTTACTCCTACGAGTGTGTGCAGTCTACGGCATCTTTTGCATGTGGTTCTCTCTTTCTGCGTCTCCAAATGATCATCTATACACCCACCTTCTGGCATCTTCAAACTGAACATACACTTCTTAAGAAATTCCTTGTGAGAAGCTGATGGTTTTTCATACAATGTATCTAACATGCTCATCAAGTCCTTTCTTGTGTTTTATTTAAGAAGATGAAATCCACTGATGTTGCCAAACATAGTCATATCATTCCTAGTGCCTTTCTATCAAGAACTTGCTAGCTTACAACTGACATACATGTAGACTTCTTTTTAATCCCACCTTTGACAAGAAAGTTCTGCTCGCGGTTCTCCATTTCTGTGGCTACAAAACTTCTCTATTTCTATGCCTCCAATCTGTGTGTCTTCTGCTCGCGGTTCCTGCGCATCCGCACATTTTCTGCTCACGGTTCGCATCCGCACATCTTTTGCTCATGGTTGCAAAACTCATGCTCATGGTTCCTGTGCATCCACGCATCTTCTGGTCATGGCTGCAAAACTCCTGCAACATACTTCACGCCCCTCTATCTTCTTCTCTTTCTCTTCTCTTCTCCTTATATTAAGGAGTGGGAATTGAACCCAAGACCTCCCCATTCACAAAAAGAAGACTTACCAATGGGCCAGCAAATAGGAAGTGATCAAAATGTAATGACATTGCTTATATGCTGAAATCTCATGAACTGTAACTCTCTAACCGTGGGGAGTTTCCTCTTGCTATAAAAAGCAAAAGTACACTTCATGTGCTCTATTCATATCTCATACTAGATTGCAGATTCTGAAATTTTTTAAGTTCACTCCTTGGACCCATGCTACATGAGGAGGGTGGATATTTATGTCACTTCTCGACGAGTTCAAGGATTTGGTGCTGGGTCCTCTGCTCGTTATGGCTACCAATTGGCGAGATCTCTTTCTTGATCTTCATGTCGATCTTCAACAACTGATTGTACAATGCATTGCTCGAGAAGACGATGGGTGGGGTAATACAACTTGGATGGTTCAAGGTGAAGAACTAGTGATACACTGGGAGGGCTTTGATTCCAACCCTACTCATTGTGTGGTGATTGAGCTACTTGCTACATCGGAGGTAATTAAAAGGATGACATTCTTCCAAGGGTGGGATGATCCACAAGCTTGGGGGGAGATTTGGTGCATCTGCTTATTAATTTATATGGATAAGCTCGTCTTGAATGATTTCTTCTCAACCTCACTACAAAGGTTTCTGGGGCTCGGCTATGGTAATGTTTTGACCAAGGAACCCCTTTGTACCTAATCAACCCTTTGAGCCACATTTTGAGCTTCATGTTGTAATTCTTTTTGGTCGAAAGATAAACTATTAACAAAGGATTGTAAGTTTGTTTAGTGCTGAATGTCTTGCTCAAGTATTAAATTCTCCCCACCCTGTCCTTCTACCTACCTTGGACTACCGAGAAACCTGGGATGTTTAGATTTTAGTCTTGGTGTAATGACATCTTGGATCCTTCAATTTGACGGAGCATACAAACCTTCGACCAAGGCTGCTGGTGTGGGTGTGAAGCTCACTTCACCGGGGGGTAAGGTGTATTGTTAAGTCTGCACCTGCAAGTACTTGCAACCAAGCTGAGTACTCGACACCCATTTTTGGGCTACAAAAGGTGCAAGAACATCACATCAAGTAACTTGAGGTGCGAGGAGATTCTCAACTCATGTGTGAACAAGTTAGTGGAAGGTGGAAGGTGCGGGAGTGAAGGCTTGGTTCCACGGCATCAACAAGCATTTGAACTTTGCAAACAATTTAAAGAGGTAAAAATTCAACATATCCCTTGAGCTCAAAATTTAGTTGCTGATTTCTTGGCACGTGAAGCTTGTACTTCAATCACGCATGAAACGAGTGGAAGCACCACCTCAACAAAGCCGCAAGCCATGAATGAGGGTGATCATTTGTAAGGAATGCAAAGATTGTGGTCATCATGAAACTAAATGTTGTGCATATTTGATACGAGTTTACCGACTTTAGAACATCATCAAAAAGGTCCTTAAGGACATTGCTCAAAAGAAGGATGCCAAACCGCACACCCCTTGAAGAAATAGCATGGCGACTACAAGAATTGAAAGAACTTGAAGGTGATGTGCAAGCTCTCCAACTGTTGACATTTGTCATGGCATTCTTGTTTGCCTTGATGAACAACCCCATGCAATGCCATGTCTCTAACCCTCGCTTGTAAAGATGGATGCAATATCATGCCTTGACCAATAAGGGTTGGTCCTTTTAAGATTGTCTATGAGCTATTCTATGCTAAAGATTCTTCCTGTATAGCGTTTCACAATACACCAGTCACACCCTACCCTGCCTATGTGTGCTTTGTGGATGTATCTTCACCTGATTTTTAGTTCAAGCTATCTCTTTCCATTGTTTGCCAATAGATAAGCCTCATTTCGCCTCTCTCTTTTCCATTTTCCAAGCATGGTTGTGGTCGGGTTAAAGAAAATCCAAATGAGTATCTTATGGCCTTCAAGCGCCGTTGTGTTTCTCTCAACTTTCTTACCAAAGATAGATGGTTGTTGGTTCTTTCCACATTTCTAGAGGGTTTGGCTCAAGTGTGGTATAAGAAGCAGGACGAGGACGTTCACCAAAGTTGGCCGAGGTTGACAGTAGCTATGATCAAGTATTTTGGCAAAGAAGATGAGCCGAAGAATGTGTACCTGCAGGAGACAAACTTGAAGCACTAAGAAGGTGAGACGGCGCATCGATATGTAGATCGAGCAACTGTGCTCTTGGACTGTTTAATTGCCATGTAGGAGGACAATGTCAAATTTCAAGCTGGAATGACTCAACATGTGCTAGGAGCAAGGGATGAATTCTGCCTCAAGCTTAAATGGGAGAATCTAGAGACCATGGTGCTAGCACAAGAGATTGCTCAAAAGTTTGATAAAGTTCAGTCTAACCCCGTTTCAAAGAAGACGGTTGTCCCTTTGCAACCCCCTCAATTCTTGCAACAACAACCTGGGGGGTTCAACTCAGGGGCATACCCCCACCACCCATCAAGGATGTATCCACCACCTCCACCTCCAAATGTATGGTCCTCCCTTAGATGCTTACCCTCAACAAGGTGTATATCCTCAACCTCTGCCTGGAAAATTTCCCCAGCCTCGCCCACTAGCCCCCCTCCTTCCTACTCCCCTGACCCCTCCTGCTAAAGAACCTGGAGTCAATGACCTTGCCAAGGCCTTGAGATGGTGGGCATCAAAAATAAAGCCAATCACCCTCCAAGAGATGATCTTTGGCTTGAGATGGTGGGATGATCTTTGGCTTGAGATGGTGGGCATCAAAAATAAAGCCAATCACCCTCCAAGAGAACGTGCTAATGTTGTGTGCTACGAGTGCCACCAAAAGGGTCATTAACGCACCGAATGTCCCAATATTCCAAGCATGAATCTTCTAGGTGAATCAAGCACCGAGAATTGTGACATAGAGGTCCTTAACCTTGGGAAGAGAAGTCATGCTACCTCAGACCTCTCTCCAAACCATGGACCACTGGGCCGCCCAGGTAGAAGGTGTCCTTCTCAGAGCCCTCAGATGCTGAGATGGTAGACCCACCAATAGAGAAGACTAAAAGATCTCACAGGAGTAAGTGGTCGCCCTCAGATTTTCCTATTGGCTTAGGGCAAGAAGACTATTCGGTCGTTCAGGACCTTGCTCATCGGTCTTTGAGCATCATGCTTTCTCAATTAATAGCATTAAGCCCTAAGGTGAGATGTGAGCTATAGCAAGGGCTCTCAACAAGGGGGAGCAAGAAAAAGGAAAAGGTACGAGAGATTTCTTCTAGCTCTGAAGAAGTTGATCGGCACCGCATACAATAGATGTCATCATAGATGATTGCGGTATCAAAAGTGTGTGTGTTGATGGGGGAGTTGCATGTAATATCATGGTGCCTCGTATCATGAAGAAGTTGAATTTGAAATGTACAAGGTGTTCCTCCACTCAAATCAAGGTAGCAGATCGTCGATGACTCGCCACCTTGGTCGAAACTGAATGACGCTACTCTGAGGTTGACAAGCATGCCTTGTCTTTGGTGTTTTGCATTGAGAAATTTAAGCATTATGTGGCTGGAAAGTACTTCATTATAATCTCTAGCAATGGTCTTGCAAAGCAGGTTCTTTAATCACCAAATCCCATGGGCCGGTTGGCCAAATGGTTGGTAGTTCTATAAGAATATGATTTTTCTTTCAAAATTGTAAAGGGGGGTTGTTCCAACTTGAAGAATCCTTTGATTGATTTAGAAGAGTGCCTTGATGTAACCCTTGTAGTGGCCATAGAAGTTGGGGATCCATGGTATGGTGGTATCTATAGGTTTCTGACCACTTTCTCCTTTCCTCCGGAAAGTACTAGCTATGAGAGAAAGAAGATCCATAGAGATAGTAGGCACTACACTCTCTTTGATGGGGTGTTGTACCGTAAGGCATGGATGGGGTACTAAGACAGGCCATTGATGCAGATGAAGTACCTAAGGTATTGAAGCATTATCATGATGGATTTTGTGGAAGCCACTATGCCAGTGACTATACAACTAAGAAGATTTTACATGCTGGGTACTATTGGCTGACCTTGTTCAAGGATGTCACTATGTATTGCAAAACTTGTGAACCATGCCAATTATTTGGTAGGAGGGATTTGTGTCCTGGGCAACATCATCCAGTGATGTCCACCCATCCGTTTCAGAAGTGGGAAATAGATTTTGTCGGACCCTTGCCCATGGCTACCTGCAAAAAGAAGTATCTTTTGGTAGCCACTTAGTATGTCACTAAGTGGGCTGAAGCTATTGCCCTCCCCACTGCAAATGGTAAGGCAGTTTCAAATTTCATATTTGAACGTATCTGCACAAGGTTTGGGACACCCATGGAAATAGTATCTGCCCTTGGGAGTCCATTCTTAAATGAAGCAGTGGAGTTGCTCATGGATCACATGGGTATTGATCATCGCACTTCTAGCATCTATTATCTAGCATCCATGGGATGAATGGAGCGGACCAATGGCCTCCTTTGTAAATCCATGGGAAAAATGGCCATAGGGTATAGGAGCCAGTGGGATCAGAAGGTCACTGAAGCCATGTGGGCTTATAACATCACTCATAAAACGTCTATAGGTCACACTCCTTTTGAGTTGGTGTACAGTACTGAGGCAGTTTTACCACTAGAGATAGAGATTCCGGATTAGCACAAGAACAGAGGATGACAGAAGATGAACATGTAGAAGCCAGGTTGGTACAACTTGAGAAGTTAGATGAAACCTCATGCCTTGCACTACATCAAATAGAGATCCAAAAGAATCAACAAAAGGCCCGCTTGGATGCTAAGAT
The DNA here is from genome assembly GCF_047967505.1 of Dipteris shenzhenensis. Taxonomy (NCBI): domain Eukaryota; kingdom Viridiplantae; phylum Streptophyta; class Polypodiopsida; order Gleicheniales; family Dipteridaceae; genus Dipteris; species Dipteris shenzhenensis. The sequence goes on from NC_141596.1 coordinate 18,072,604, forward strand.
TCGCAAGGGATGGGAAAGACACTTTGCTGAGGGGGATGTTGTGCTATGCTTTGATAAAAGATTGGACCACCAAATGGATAAAAAGTTCCTTCCACTATGGACCGGTCCATACAAAGTCATCAAGGAATGTAGCAATGGGTCTGTACAAGTTCAAGAGCTACATGAGCCATATGGCAAGAAGGTGATCAACAAGCGTTACCTCAAGCCCTTCTTTGTGCATGATGGTCCCAAGCATGGAAATGCTATGCATTCCCTGCCTGGGGGGGGAGCTATTATGGATAAATTTGACCAAGGTAAAAGGCATAAATATATGTGTGTGCTTGTATGTGTGGCAATAGTATAATAAAATATGGTGTGCATAGGACCCAGGGTTGAGGTAGCAGGGCATGACCATGTGCCACCCTTCCACGTAAGAGGACCCATAGGTGTGTTGTACATAATCCATGGTAGAAATATTATAAAATGTTAAGGTGGCATGGTTCCTCCATGTGCCACCCCTCCACCTAGGCATCCCATGCTTGCATTTAGTGAGACATGGCCCAAGGACCATGGGAGAAGTAATATAAAATAGGTGGAGATGGATATTATATTGGATTATTCCCTCCATGTATGATAGGCCCATGTGGGGGGGGGTGTAGATAGTCCAAGAATGCACATTAAATAATGGGGAAAGTAGGATGAGGTGGCAAGATTCCTTGTGCCAACCCTCTGCCAACCCTGTCCTCCTAGATGTTTGAACGTATTATAAAATTCGGAAAAGACCAAGGGAGTATCTTAGACTTGGGATGTGGGGCTTGATTTATGTGGAAAAATGAGGCAAAGGGTTGTCGCACACAATTGAGAGTGCGTACCCATCTAGCTCACATGGGAGATTCCTCCACATACACCATGCATGTGGGAGGATGCATTTATTGGGAGAGACCCCCTCTCTTGGCTATAAAAGGAGGGGGCTATTCCTTGATGTGACATGCTCATTCTTGTAAAGCCATCATGCTAGTATCTTGATTTTCCCCATCCTTCCTTTCAAATAAAGCATGACTCTCTTTTCTTCCCTTGATGTCTCCATCCCTACATTCCACCTCCCATCATGTACATGCTCCTCTTCCCCCTCTCCCTTCCTCTTTGTGCCATGGTCTCCCTCTTTATTCCCACCCCTATTAATCCCTTTTCCCCACCCATGTTAATGCTTCTCCCGTCACGTTCCCTCTCCCCCATGGCCCTCGAGCGTCTAGCCTCATGCCTTGATTTCTTTTTTAGTTAATAGCACATGTCTCACATTTTTAAAAAAAATGCATACCCATTTACAAAAGAAACTATATGTCACCTACTCCCATTATATCACATGCATAGTTATTTCCAAGATGCACACAATTGGTCTTTCCATTGTCATAAGTGGAGAACCATTCCCTATGGGGAGTAACATGGAATGAAGCACCAGAATCCAAAATCCAATCCTAGGAATATGCATCATCTAAAGTGGTAAGCAACTTTGCAGGTAGACTAGACATGAATTGTCACTATCATTAGTGACTGCATTGATCTCCTCGATCTTCATTTTTCCTTTGTCTTCCCCTGGAATCTCTTCCTTCTTATTTGCACCCCAATTTGCATTCTTTTTCTTATCTTTTTGCTCTCTTTTCAGCTTGTAGCAATCCTTTTTCATGTGGCCCTTCTTGCCACAATGGTAACACTCAATGTTCCGTGCCCTGGATTTTTACAAGACTTCCCTGTTTCTTGGGACTTCCCCCTGAACTTATGATCTGCCCCTTTGCACATTTAAGGTTGCATCTTGCTTATTGCTATCCATAGACTTTCGTCTAATCTCCTCGACCAACAAGCTACCCTCAGAATCATCAAACTTCAGTAGTCTAGTAGGTGCACAGTTACCGAGAGTTGTACGGAAGGTATCCCATGACGATGGCAATGAACACAAAAGGAATATTGCCTTAGTCTCTGCATCAAAATTCAACTTCTGAGCCTGAAGTTGTGACTGAAAATAATATTGAATTCATTCAAGTGAGAAGCAATGGAGACCCCTTCCTTCATCTACAGCTCAAACAACCTCTTCAAGAGGTAAACTTTATTAGAGGCAGTTTCCTTCTCATAAGTGGCACGTAATTTCTTCCATAAATCTTCCGTAGTCTACTCATTTACTAATGTGAAATAAAATGACTTTGTAAGATGAATTCTAACAGTAGACTTTGCTAATGCATCCATAATCATCCTCACACAGAGCTGTAAGCATAGCTGCAATCGCTTCCAAGGGCTTAATCTACTTCTTTTGAATAAGTACATCCCTTATCTATTATTTCCATAGAGAAAATTTTGTCCCATCAAAATTTTTAAAATTAAAACTCTCCTTTTTAGACATGGAAGAGGATGCCACGATGAAAATAAAGCAAAATTCCAAATGCTAGTGCCTGCAAGAAAGAATCACACCAAATACTTGTTAGATATCAATGCTCCACTCTCGTGTAACTATGCGGGAACCAGCTAACTCTACTTGTAAGCCCCCCATATGAGGAGAAGGCATTTGAGTAGCTCGGTTATCCGATAGGTCTTGGTTTGGACACCAGATGGGGGCCATGTGTGGCTTGATGGCTAGATGGCTTTAGATAGAGTTGGCACACTGCCAACTAGACTACATGCAAGTGTGGGAAGGCATCCCTTGACTGACCGCACAAAGGGTAGATGGAGCATTTCTCGGGGCAGCCCACTCTCAGGTTGCAGGGCCCATTTGGAGCCTCAGATGATCCTGAATGGCTCTGGGTCGAATGGCAACCGTAGCTCCGTTGCTCTATTTTGCGCACCGGTTCTATCATATGGTCGGTGGCCTATTTTGGGACTAACCCCCAGTCGACCGTTTTGGGCAGACTGGGTCAGTCACCCAATTGAGCCTAACCGACTACGACTGGTGGCTATATAAGAGCAAGCCCGTGAAGCCCATTTCATCACTGGCTACAGCAACCCTGATTCCTTAGCATCCAGCCTCCATCTTCTACTGTTTCCAGCATGCCATTGAAGCTTCTTTCACAAGAGCGCACGGTTGAGAGGTAGCGCCATCTATTATATCAGCTTTACAGTAATCAAATTTTTGATTCTCCATACTATCTTGTTTTCTCTCTTGCGTACGAGATCCTATTATCTGTTGAGCACAGATGTTGTATTATTTTCTTACAATGCTAGGTGCACCCAAATATGTCTGCCACAATGGATGGTAATATCACCGAAAACTCAAAGCTCAAAGCATCAAAATGCATCTAACTCATGTGCATATACTATGCATCCATATGAGCAAATATCGCCCAAAAGAAAATGTCAACATGCAATGACAAAATAATGGCAAACCCAATGCCAATAAGAGCCAAATGCCTCAAGCATAAACACCATCCATGGGCATAAGCATCAATAATATCTCATCCAAGAGAGGATAGCACTATTAGTGCATCAATTGCAATGTGTTAAAGCTGTCCCTCAGCATAAATTAACATCCATGTGCAAAGCGTCCATCAAAATAGCATCCCACAAGGCAATCTGAGCCTGTCAGTGCATCCAATAAGGACTGGAATGCATCCAAATGGCCTATAAAGAATCCACTCCAACCCAATGCAAACCCAATCCAAATGGCCTATAAAGCAACCCAATGCAAACCACGAATGAGCGCACACGGCTCAAACTACAACCATAGTGATCTACATAAGGTATGCCCAAAATCACAGTCTTATAGCAATGACGGATGCTGTAAAATAAATCATGATATGCCTCAAAACATGAAATTTACGCGATATCCAGACTCGATGATGCAATCTGCACATTTCTCCTTTTTACTGCAACTCCAAAATCTTATTCATTGAGGGAGTAAAAGCCAATCAACCCTTGTAGTTGACTTGAAATTGAACCTTTGAATGGTTTTCTGATAGAGAGAAAAAACAAGATGATTCGACGTCTCAAAGAGATAGAACTTCACCAAATCTCCACAGGATCGCACAAGAACTAACAGATAGGGGTTTTTGGGCCTCCGGAACACAATGGAATAGATGGTTTTGGAAACCGTGGTTCCATTCAACGAGTCCAACACACGAAATTTTTTTTTTTTTTGGGTAAATTGATATATTTGTAAGCACAATCAGAGTGCAAATGATAAGCAGCATAGAAATTTTAGGACCTTCTGAGTCCATTGGAACTGATAGATCTGCGAATTATTGCTTCAAACTTGAGTTCCAACACACTGGCAGAAAAACGTTGAAGCAGAGACAATGAGCCAAAAATTTAACGAAATGATCCCAAATTCAAGAATGAAGGGGTTTTGGAACTCTTAAAGTGCAACTGACACCAAAATTAAGCAATGGTTGCCTCTGCAAGTCATTCCGAACTCTCAGCCGGGGAAAATCTTTTGGCGATCTTTTTAATGTGAGCTTTTTTACCATTTCCTTTGTTTTTGCGAGCTTTTTTTAGAAATCCATACATGTTTTTGTTATAAGAAAGATGGGGAGGTTAGAAAGAGGGGGAGAGAATATAAGATATGTTCATTTTCATAGCATGTGGGAGGGGTGGAAGAGTGTATACTATGCACAAGGGGGGGGAGGATATGAGTGGCAGTAGGAGGCAAAAAATTATGGAAGATATGTCCATATTCAAAGTAGAAGGGAGGAACTATGGGAGATATGTACATTTTAAAAGTGTATAATTTGAAACTTTTGACCTCATATTTGGATTCCTCGTCGAATTCCGGTCATTTTGAGTACCAACATGACCATATTCTGATAAAAATTGGAAAAATGGTGTTTTTGTCATTTTGGCCTGTTTGGGGCTTGTTTTGAGTCTGCGCAGACTCAAAACAAGCCCCAAACAGGCCAAAATGACAAAAACACCATTTTTCCAATTTTTATCAGAATATGGTCATGTTGGTACTCAAAATGACCGGAATTCGACGAGGAATCCAAATATGAGGTCAAATCTGTCAAATTATACACTTTGAAAATAAACAAATTTCCCACATGCTCTCCCTTCCCCTTTACATTTAGTAGATGAACATAACTTTCACATTCCTCATCCTCTCTCTCCTCCTTGCACTCCTCTTTGCATACCTTATAAGTTCCCCCTCTACGTTCTCCACTATGATAATGAATATATGTTCCAACTCCCCTCCCCTCCCTTCTCCATGCCACCTTACCCATGCGCCCGTCCCTCCCCCTTTCCTTTATCTCCCCTCCCCCCCCTCTCTCCTCTTAACTGCAACCACAACCCAAACTTTCAACCCACCCCACTCCATGACCCCCCCCCTCTCTCTCTCTCAGGTGAATGAAAAGCTCGCAATATTCATGAAAATTGAAAAAAAGCTCATGACAAAAAGCTCACCAAAAAATCACACCCCTCTCAGCCAATCATTGAAAGGAACAAGGGAATCGTAAAAAAACATATTTTTGCTCCAATTACACCTGTACACTTGCAAAAAACCACACATAGACTTCCAAAAATCACTTGCAGGATTTTGCAAGGTTCAAATATCACCTGGGCAACTCAAACAAGCACCCATAGGCTTGCTCCATCCTCCCATAGAGCTACAAAAGGCAGACTCCAGGCTCTAAGCACACACACAGGCTTAGCTAGACCACCCACAAGCATCAGATAGACCACTCAGGCTCTGATACCAGTTGAGAGTGCTCTCAACGGAAGCAAAATGGAACAGGGTGAGAGAGAGGGAGAGCCAAAAGAGAGCCACAGAAGTTTTGGTGGGTGCAAAACACCCTAATCTTCTATGTCATCCATATATATATATGTGTGTGTTTGAGTATTGTACATAATCGAGGCTAAGGCACAGCGGCCTTTAACCCCCACACATCTATAAGTAACCAATGATTCGCTCACCCACACATGCAAAAGGTGAGTTCAACTAGCCACGTAGTCTAGCCATCATACTTGAATTCAAATGCAAATCCATTTGCTATTCTTAGAGGTCTTAAGGTCTCAAATAACAACAGCAAAAACTCCTTGCTATTCTATTCCGCATGTGCTTCTTTTGGCACACACCTCTCTGTAATCTTCCCCACATAAAATCCACTACTCATTTGCATGCTTCAAGAACTATCTTAATCTTTCACCTTGGCATCTATAGATAGTTACCCCTTCTTTGATCCATTTAAAGAAAAATCATGCCTCATATTTTTCCCCTCACCTGATTGAGTTGAAACTAGAGTGAGACTCTGTTACATAGCAGTGGGCTAGAGAAATTCTTGCACTTTCCTTGGGAAGCTTACTTCGATAGCAACAATGCAAAAGCTTTGATCGACAATAGTAGCTTACAAGGATAGATATTACTCTCATAGTAAACAAGCATCCACATCTAATGCCAACCCAATGTGATGCCTTTTTGCACATTGGAGCTATTCATCTTTTGAAGGGTACTCATCAACCACATGCTAAATGAGGTGATGCATACGTTCTTCAAATTTTTGTATGAGTATATAGGATTCAAGAAGAGCACTAAGAAAGTTCCAACGGCCTTTGTGACCAAGTCAATCATGGCCAAATTCGAGGAAAATCTCAATTGGGAGAAACCCCTTTTTCTCCAACTTTTTGATGCATATCCAAGGGTGTGCAAATCCCAAACTCAATACAATCTTGGCACCCACCTTTGCATCCTGCAACATACTCTTGTAAGCAAAGAGCTGCATTGGCCACTTGCCCCCATTCCATAACCCTTACTTTGAAAGCCGTGGAGTCCCAAGACGAACTTGTGGTAGCAACTAAGCTAGGCAAAGGACCTAGTAGCAAGTTGGTCAAAGGAAAGTAGCCAGAATTAGAGTAGGTTTTGTATACAACCTCATTTGTTAACAAATGGATCACTTGGAAACCTTGTTTGGTGAAAACATCATTCTATGAAGGACCCCTAGCTACCACCCAAGCAATCTAGTAGCCCAGAGCCACCACTACAAGAGGAAGTTCATCAGTAGATGGAGTAGCAAGGCTCCCTTAATCAAGCTTCCATCTGTTTTACCACTAGAAGCTCAACATACCCAACTTTTTCTATTTTTCACAAGAAGGCTTGTTACATAGTTGGAGCAGGAATCTAGGGAGATCATCACTTCATCAAGATTTGAGCCAAGTAGCATGAGGCAAGGTTTGAACATTGGATGATGGAGTTGGTAGAAGGGCTTCACATTCTATGGAATAAGACTCATACCTATAAGGCATGACATGAAGATTTTTGAGCTAAACATGCCATATGCAAGAGTTAAAGGCAAACACTTAAGGCCAAAGTAATGCACTACCATAAAAAAAGCAAGGCGTTCAAAAAAGCTACGACATCTAGACCAAGGTAGCATCACGACCAGTACAATAGCTAAGTAGCTCCAAGTCAAGGGACTTGAATTGAATAGGAGGATTGCAGATGTTCATGAACTCTTGAGTCAAAGTTTGCCTCCTCATAATTGACAAACACCCAACCAATCTACCTCGCCCCTAAGGCCCCATCCTGACAAATCCATAGGGTCATAGGAACCCCACTCTAGCATCAAAAAAGTGATAAGACCCATCCAATGGACACAACTTAGAGTCCAAGACTAGCTTCGACTTGCACCGGAAAACAAGACTAGCTTTGACTTGCACCGAAAAACAAGCCCTGTGAACCTTAGCAACATTGGCAACATATGACTCTCTAGAGCACATCATCCTAAAATTTAACATTTGAGAGGATGAGGAATTCTTTGTGAATGTTTCTAGCCAAGTTGAGGCCTTTCCATCCATAAATGATGCTATGTATCCATGATATGAAAGAGAGTAATTCAATGCCTTATCTTTTTCCCACATTTAAATGCTCTACACAACATTGTCCTCAATCTAGCCAAATAATAGAATCTAATTCCATTCAAGTACAAGGTTATTTGGCATAGACTCGAGGTACCAGATATCCTTCTTGTTCTACCACAATTCAATAATTAGCTATAGATTGAAGTCATATAGCATTGTAAGTTCTAGCAGAGCTTCATATCTTGCTAAAGCAACCAAGGTTTCAACACAAATCCATTTTTTACAAAACATCGATTCCATATCTAGATCTTAAACTTCATTTTCTATTGGCACACTCCCCAAAAGCATTCTATTCCTTAGTGACTTACACTCGAGATCAATTCCATTGCTACACATGTGATAGTAATATTATCTAATTATTCAACAAAGCTTGCATATTCAAAATAACATTTTCATTCTATTAATGTTCCATTTGCAAGTTTAAAAATCCATTTCCTATTCTATTCATAGTTATTACAATAGTTTATTGGTTGTTTACCCATAGCCACAGCTTAGAATCCTTGTCCATTTTGAAATACAACATAGTTCTACTAATACACAATTTTTGGTTCTAATTCTATGATATCCTACTAAATTCAACCAAGATTTTAACACAGAGAATTATTTGTTTTGACATCTCTATTTGCAAATGCGACCACATCATCAAAGTGACATTGCCATATCAAGTCCCTTTTGATGGTACACATAATCAAGGCCATTAGTTTGGATCCCATAATCTATTTGGATCCTCTTCTCCAATTGCATTACCAGTAATACAAATGCCAAATTAATAATCAAATCATTGACCTTGAATCACATCCCAAGGGTAATTCTCTTTGTGGTTTATTCATCATCTAGATCTTGGCATGGCTCTTAAATGTTGATTTCAATTTTATTTTTTGAATGACCAGATTATTCCTCGAACTTAGGCTATTGGATTGTCTTTTGCTCTGATCCTAGCATAGCTTCTAGATCACAGTTTATATATATTTTAAGATTCCTTTCCAATATTATGCATATTCAAAATCTAGTTTGGCACACACATTCTTGATTCAATTGAGTCCTTGGCACATATTTGGCATGAGTTTTCAAACATTCCAAAGGCACGTTACCAAATTTTTAGTTTCTTGATTTGGAGGCATTTATTTCAATTCTCAAGATTCATTTAATTTGAATCCTAGATTACCTTAGCTCTTGGATCCTAGATTCCACATCATACTTGAATCCTAAACTCTAATTCCACATCAACTTTTTGACCTTTGTTTTCAATTTTCAAATCTAGAGGAACAGTCTTAGATCTTCAATTCTAGCCTCATTTCAAAACTCTAAACTTTAGTTCCACATTAGTGCATTTGGAGCTTGATCCATGTCATCATACCTAGATCTCAACTTCCAATTACACATGCTACATTCCATTTCACCAAAACTTCTAGTGCCACCATCAACACATTTGGTGCACATTCTAATACACACTACCATTTTGATGTAGTCATCACACTACACATTAGTAATTTGAGCCTACTGCCATGTCTACATAATTTGATGCACAAGATTCCCGACATTCAATGAAGAGTATCAATTCACAATTTTCACTTCTAATGTAATCCCAGCTATCTCCTAGTTGAAACCCAAATTCTTTGATTATATTCTTATCCTATAGCTACACTCTTCTTGGCATAGATTTGATAGTTTGCTTCATCTCCACTATTCAAGTCTCGATGTATGAAACTTTCCCTCTATGGACTTTGTTTCAAAATACCGAAAGGGTCTTGTTGAGCTCTCTCCATATTGTAAGCCCATTTTTAGCCTCTAATTCTAGCCATAGACTCAAACTATAGTTGAGATCCATTAACTTATCACTGGAATCCTGTTTCTTGAATGATTCTTCTTTATAGTGTGCTCTGACTCACATGACATATTGTGTTAGGCTATCATGTGTCTTCCAAATTCAACTTTGATAATGCCTCTTGGATTTCAAGCCCACCATGTCTTGTAAATTTGCCCTAGATCCTCTTTAACTTATAAAGTAAAGGGGCTAGTAAAGAGGTGAGTGCCTCTAAAATGTTAGTAGCCACCCTTTTTACTCCATGGTAAGACCCAATAAAGAGGCATGAAAAAGGTCAAATATAATTATGTGTGTAGCTCTTCTAAAAAATTTAGTCAGTCAACATGTGGCATAGTAGTGGCCCAATAATGCCTTTGGTAGTGGGTACTTAAGTTTTTCACCAAGCTCATTTTTTCTCTCTTAAAAAATTAAATAAAATATATTCTCTTTCTATGGTTATTCATGTAATTCCTATACCCAATCCCTTGTATTAATTCTAATTTTCATAATATATTCCATCACCTAGATGCAAAGAATCAATTGCATTATTAACAATAAATTGAATAAACAACCAAATCAATCAATCCTAGTGTGTCACACTTGATATACAATAATCAAACAAAATACAATTGACATATTAATACATGCAATCATCCAAAATATTGATCATCTAGCGTGGCAAAACATGGGATTAGTTAGGCATACCTAACTTAACCTCACATAGCATCATCCAAAACTATTGCCATGTTGGTGTGCTTCCATGGCTTGAGCATGGATTACTTGCCATAGTCTCCCATTGTGGGTCATACCTAAGCAAGGATATCATTGTAATTATCTTAAGTAAGTAATAGAAATTATGTAGCACCCCTCTAGCTTATAACCTCAGTTGTGTGTTTGATTATAGGAGTTCGTGAGTTTTGTAGTAATAGCCCAAAAAAAATATATTACCCATCTCCTAAGCATCCTCCCTTGATTGATTTTTGAGTTTCAAAAAAGTTTTGACATATATTTTCTATTCACACAGTAATTTGTTGATGATCCAAAATATATTCGGTTCAAGTATTTTTGATTCATCAACTATGAGTAGTGCCTCTTCATAAATAGGTCCCTAAAATGGTTTCAATAGATGATATAAAATGCATTATGGATAGTAAATATTTGACATATACATTTCTTGTTCATTTAGCAATTTGTTGAAGATCCACAATACATTTGGGCAACTATTTCCTCTTCATCAAATATGATTGGTGCTTCTTCATAAATAGGACATGTAGGTAAAGATCCCTTAAATGGTTTTGATAGATTGATAGATAATATTAACCATGTTACGATAGGACTACAATGATGCTAAAATGTCCTAATGTTGAGTAATAATTTGCTGATCTAGAGTGGAATAGGAAACTAAATATAAGAATGTAAAATGCTTGAAAAAAGAGGTGAAGAAATTAGGGATATGCAAGAATAATTTAGCTTGGAAGGTGGATGCACCATGGCATGAATCTTTAAAATCTTTAGGAAATTGAAGGACCTAAAAATGACGTACTACATGCAAATCAACATGGTCAAAGATGAAGCCTAAATCATCAAGCATGTAATGGTTGTTCATCATCATGGTTGTCAAAGATTTCTAAAATGTAGGCTACTTCAATAGGCATTATTGCAGTGAAGACTAAGTCAATTTTGTATAGTGGATGACTCTATAATCTTTCACATAAATTTTTTACCATCGTTGCTCTTTCCAAGCACAAATTTCTTGTGGTTTCATGACTAGATATCATTACTAAAACTACCATTTGAAATGGATACTTACCCAGTCTATGTCATTGAGAGGCTCTATCAATAGAATGATGTTGAATATTTTTTCATTGTGGAAATGTTGTAAAAGAGAATGCTTAATTGTGTGCATTCATAAACTGAGCATGGGGTGAAAATTGAGTAGCTAGTAAAGAATTACAAACAAGGCTATATTTTTTGAGGGTGCAATAAGAAATTGGAGCTACCTTTATGGGGGATATCCTCAATCTACTTAGTATGTAATGTACCCTTTCTCAAGAATTATTTTTAAAGTAAACACAATTTAAAAGTAAGCGGATGAAGTAAAACTTCTAGAAAGGAAAAAATAACTTTTGTTGGAGAGTTGAACAAAGAATTGTTTCTCTAGCAAATGTCTAAGCTCTAGGGCTCTAGCCTTAGGAAAATGTCAATGTGTTGAGTTGAGAGAAGCGTTGAGCCTTTGAATGTTGTTGTAATCTTTTCACATGGTTTTGTAGTCTAAGGAGAAGTAAAGAAACTCAGTTGCTTTTTAGATGCTTCCTACTAATGCACACTACTGAAGATGACACGATGGATGAGTAGAAATAAATGTTTGCCTACTGAAGATACTTTGATGGCATGAAAAGTATAAGACATTGTAGTCATTTACCAGGAACAATGCTTAGAATGTACCAGACAAGGCATAAAAGCCTAGGGTAAAGGGGGGAGCCTTGTGCAACCATAATTCTTTAGTAATGTAAGGGGTTGTGCATATATTTTTTAAAAATGTTTTTAAAATGCAGTGGGCTAGTTTTTGTAATTGTATCATATTTTTATGACATGTGTAATATTTTGTTGAGAGGGATTAAATCCTTTTGTAATTTGAGCTCTATGTGTATCGCTTGTGTTTGTAGACAAAGGGAGATATCTTGTCATTATATTTGGTGCTTAGTAAAGTATTATAAATACTTTAAATGGGGAAGCATGAGCCACTTATCTAGAGCCAAAGGAGAGTATATATGGCCTTTGTTACCATGTCTATGATATTGTGTTTGCTTTTCTAATTTTGAAGTGGCACTTTGCGGGGCTGTTTAAGTATTTAGTAGGGTTTCACCTACTACATATAACTTCCCACTTCCTATATTATCATCATGTGCAAACTACAACATGGCTAGGCAAAGTGTTGGGTGTGATAATTGAAAAGGCATGTGAAACAAGAATACATATAGAGATTAGACCATGCTATCAAAGTTTGATTATTGTAGTGAGAGATTCACATGTGTTAAGTGAACTAACTTATGCTTACAACAAGTGTATGTCCACTAAAAATTACTTTGTAGACATCACATTTGTAAATTCCAATAGGTTATATATCTTCTCTTTCTAGAGCTACTCACAACAATCTAACCCTTAATAAGATCACACTTGATTGAGCAATGCATTAGTGACTCACTTTCAACGGTGCTAATTACAATCCAAGGTCCTATATTTTCTTGTGCAGGGACCATGAAACATATCAAAGGTAACATGAGTTAAAATTAATGTACATACTCAAAATTTGCAACGTTGGGATAAAATTTTGCTAAGCATACAGGCTATTACAATATGGCCATATGTAAAACATTATCTCGACTAGAGCAATTGGCTTATCAATAATTTTAAAATGCTTCTCTTATGTGCATAGAAAACTTAAAAGGCAAACATGGGAGATGGTTAGCTCTAGGCAAAAACCCATATTCCTATTAATTTGAGCCCCCAAAAGTGATGGAAAAACTAGCCATTCTAGTCCATCTTAGACACAAGTATGACATTTAGTGCAAAATAGAGCATACAATAGTTGCTAACACTAATGAGAGATGGGTAGATGTATTATAAAATATACTCCATAAATGGCAAAGTAAATAATCATGGGGACAATCCAAGTTCAATGAGACATGATCCCTCTATCAATCATTTTGGTATCTTATTATAATTCTCAGTCTTGGCATCCTCTCCTCTAGCACTATCATCCCAACCTCCTCCCTCATCCATGTACTTCACATATAAGATGGTGATGTGTTATGGATTTTCCGATGATTTGGTAATTCATATCTATAATAAGATCATTTATCTTTTAAATAACATTGAATGGTCCATAAAAGTGTTAACACCATCTTGATAATACCCATTTCTCAATGGACTTTAGTCTCCTTTTCTCAATTTGTAAAAAAATATAATCACCTTGTTTAAAGACCCAATGTCTTCTTTTCTTGTTACTTCTTATTACTTGCTATTATATTATAAGATGGATGGCCACCTCACATTATCACATGCACTTCCTTGATGATATTAGGGACATCATGCAACAATATAAACCTTCAAAGAATGTGGTCCTTGTAAACCCAACCAAAAATAATCTTGAGGATTGCCACTTCAAAGAATTTGATCCTTGTGTGTGTGTGTGTGTGTGCCCATGCGTGCACGCACACACACACACACACACACTTCCCCAACTATGAGTTATTCTTTTATGTACCCCCCATGAAATCTCCCCTTTACACTCTCTTTTTTACTACCCCACAAACCATGCACACTAATCCTCCCATACCTCCACTAATCCCTTCTTAACCCATGCACTCACTCTTACTTTGACTTAAACTTTTTTTTAAAATAAAAATACATAAATAATCTAAGAATCCATATGGTTGTCTATATTCCTAGGTAAAGTGATAACAAGCCGAGGAAAATAGGCATTACCTATCTACCCAAACATAACTAAACACCTAGTTTGTTGGGATGGTGGTAGGTAAGTGGACCTTGACCTCAGAACCTGCACTGTGATTGAGGATTCGACATCTTTTTTCAGTATTGTGTTTGTCAAACTCAATATTATTAAAAATTCTTAATTTTGGTGGATTTTTTTGCGAACTCTAGTTGTTGCATTTTTGCCTCAAACATTTTTTCCTTATATGTTCTCCTTTTTTTAAAAACTTTTTATCCAATCGATGGAATTAATTGTATGGCTCTCTAATTCATGGGACATTTTATTCCAAACACACACTTTAACTTCCCAACTAGCCTTTCGTCGGGCTAGTGCCATAACATTAATTCAAATCCATTGGATAATTCTTTAGCATAGATAATCCCTAGTCATTTTGTGATCCACCTTATTTTTTACTAACTTTTGTGTCTATTTTGCAGAAGTGTTTTATGCATTTACTATTGGCATTCTTTTTTCATTTTAACACTTATCATAAAGATCCACTTTTATTCTTACTCATTATCAATAGGTGATAAGTAAATTCCACATGGTGGGATTACTCCCCACCATGTGGTCTTACCCTTTGGGTTGGGGTGGGCCACACATACACACACACACATTTTCTATACTTTACAAACACACATGCACACACACCCACACACGATACACATACACACAAACTCCCTTTCTTCCTAAATTATTGGTCCTCATGCCCTTGCCCTCACTCCCCACTTATGATTTACACTAAATCAACTACCCCCACTTGAAAGCTTCTTATTATTACTACTAACCCTTAAAAATTTCTTTAACCCTATGCCTATTCTTTCATTTTGAATATATAATTTATTTATATTGAACTATTATTTTCCCCCTGCCCTACCTTGTTTTTTAAAAATATTTTTAATGAATTATTACAAATTATACCCCAGCACACACTAAAAATCAAATTTTACTTCCCAATAACTCTGTCTCTCCAGCATTTTATGAAACAAGATTGATTAAAAGTGATTTTGCACCTTAAAAGCTCAAAATAAGGCACTAATTTATATATATATTTAGCTAGGTCCTTCCCTCCCTTTTGTACCCTAAACGACTTCAGTGCCATCATTGGCACGACCCGCTTGCTTTACCCCTCTTCTTGCTTAAAGGCCTATTTTTCCTACACACACACACACACACACACACAAACAACCGCCATTTCACATGCTCTCAAAGATTGGAACGGACGTCGCATGGTCACTGCCTTCACTCACCTTGTTATTAACCTTTCTGCCTTTACATTCAACGTGCCTTTCCTTGGATACCTTTCAATTTTGATGGATCTCCTTGTCTTTGATTCCATTTAATTTGAGCACTAATTATTACTTTTTATGTTAAAAAACAAGGTAATATGGAACTGGGATACACTTATACTAGTGACATCACTTTTTGACACTTATCATAATGATCCATTTTTTCTCTACACACTTATAGGTGGGGAGTAAGTTCCACATGGTGGGATTATTCCCCACCATGTGGTCTTACCCTCTAGGTTGGGGGTGGGCCACACACACACACATGCACACACACACACACACATACACACACATTTTCTATACTTTACAAACACACACATGCAACACATAAACATACACACACCCATACACACAAAATCCCTTTCTTTGGCAAAATTTGTACCCCTAAATTATTGGTGTGAGAAATTTCTTTAACCCTATGCTTATTCTTTCATTTAAAATATATAATTTATTTAAATTGAACCATTATTTCCCCCCCTTGCCCTACCTTGTTTTTTAAAAAGCTTTTATATGAATTATTACAAATTATACCCCCACACACACTAAAACTCAAATTGTACTTCCCAATAACTCTGTCCCCCTGGCATTTTAGAAACAAGATTGATTAAAAGTGATTTTGCACCTTAAAAACTCAAAATAAGGAACATATATATAGCTAGGTCCTTCCCTCACTTTTGTACTCTAAATGGCTTCAGCGCCATCATTGGCATGACCCACTTGCTTTATCCCTCTTCTTGCTTAATGGCCTATTTTCCCTAGACAAACACACACAAACAACCGCCATTTCACATGCTCTCAAAGATTGGAATGGACATCGCATGGTCACCACCTTCGCTCATCTTGTTATAAATCTTTCTGCCTTTATGTTCACAGCATGCCTTCCTTGGATACCTTTCAATTCTAATGGATCTCCTTGTCTACTCTCGTGCCTTCACCTTTTGTGCCTTCATCTTTTGTGCCTTCATCTTTATTTATGCCCTTATTGCCAACCCTCTCTCCCAGGTTCACCTTCAACACTGTCCCTCACCTTCTCACTTGAGGAGTTGGTTGTTTAGTGGCTCTTATCAACCTGGTGACCTTTACTACTTTTGCCAAGTTGTCCCGTGGACTAGCTTCTTGTTCCATGGTGGTTGACTTTATGCTTGGTTTGCCTCTAGTGCTTTAGTTATGTGACTACGATCTATAGCTAACAATCTTGCATATTGCGGTTCTTTGCCTTCATTTTTCTTTTACTCCCTTCGCTATTTAAAACTTACCACCTTTTGTGATTACCGGGTCACCAACTGCATGGAAGCCTCTTCCTTTGCCTTTTTTGGCCTCTTCCTGGGCCAATTGCCTCATCTCTTATTGGAGGTTTCTTCACTTCTAGGAAACCCCGTATTTCTTTACTTCTGGCCTTTCTTGAAGCTCAGGGTGCACGATGTTTCTTTTGAGTTGTCGCGTTACCTGCATGATAGTCTCTTGTTTTTGTCGAGTCAACTATTTGGCTGGACTTTGGCTTGCTCTTTATTTATCCTTTGTTTGGCTCTTTATTTGTTTTTAGCTTTTTTTCACACACAAACACACACACACACACACACACACACACACTTACAAGATAAACTGTCGTTTTAAAAACTCGTGTTGCTTTGCTCTAGCCTTTCTTCAAGCTCAAGTGCCCTGACACTTCTTCTGAGTTGTCGCGTTACCTGCATGACAGTCTCTTGCTTTTTGTCAAGTCAACTATTTGGTTGACTTTGGCTTGCTCTTTATTTGATTGGCTCTTTATTTATCCTTTGTTTGGCTCTTTATTTGTTTTTAGCTTTTTCACACACACACACACACACACACACACACACACACACACACACACACACACACACACACACACACACACACACACACTCTTACAAGTTAAACTTATTTATTTCATTAAAAACTATTGCTTATTAAAATCTATTTATGTAATTAAATGACTATCTTTCCCTTTGCTAGTTCTTTAGGTAGATAATTTGGAATTGATTTATTCAATTTATTCTTCTTTGGTCATTCCTTATTTTATATTTTCTCATTTTCATTTACTCAATTTATTTTCTCTTTATGGATTCATTATCCTTTATGCTTGATCTTAGATTCACCTTTAAACCACTTTTTTATGCTTTTTAATTTTTGACTTTGTTTCTTTGGTAGGTGGTAGCTTGTTTCTTTTACTCTTCCAAAACTAGACAAGGTTGTTTAGAAAAATTATTTATATTTTCCTTCTCAAATTTCTCCTTAAAAAAAAAAATTATGTTTCCTTACGCTTTAAAATTTTGGGATGATATATAATTTCTAATGTTCTTTGCCTTTAACGGTGTCATAAAGCTTTATTTCATCATTTATTAACCCCTTTTAAAATATCTTATTAGGTACATTTGATGGTATTATTGGGTTATTATTGGTATAACGTACTTAAAACCTTTTCTTCCCTTATTCACCCCCAAAAATTGTAGCTCTTGATGGTAGAATACCCCCCATGGAAATTGATTGGGCCTTAATTTGGCATTCAGGGACATGGATAACTCTTGCACCATTTAAGTATTTCTTTAATTGCCAAGAATGGATGTGGACTTACCCCTTAATCTAATTCATTTAATTTGGTTAGCCCTTTAAGTCTTCGTTGGGATGTGGATTACCCCCCTACGATAGTTAAAAATTCACATTTTTTTTGTTTTATTAGAATTCATAACTTTTCTAAAGGCAGTGCTCTTGTATCATATTGTAGGTGTCTTAATGGTCCTTGCTACTTATATAATTAATTAATTTCTTCTCACTTTTCAAAAATTTAGATTCAAATTATCTAGTTTCCATCTTTTCTCCCTTCTCTTTAATCCGGGTTAGCAAAGAGGCTCTCCATCTCCCCCTTTAGAATTTTTTCCCTTTATCTAAATTCTTTAGAATGTAAACCTCCACTATGTTCTTAAATTCCTTTAGGGCTTCCTTTTTTTTCTTAGAATTCTGAAAGGTTTGTTCATGTTCTTTGGTAAAGTGATAACAAGCCAGAGGATACATGCATTACCTATCTACCTAAATTCAACTTCATTGTTCTAACAATTGGTTGGCTTGGATGGTGGTAGGTAAGTAGACCTTGACCTTGGAGCTTGGACTAATTGATGGATTCGACACCCTTTTCCAATCTTGTGTTCCTATTTCAAACTCAATATGATTATAAATTCTCAATTTTGTTAGAATTTTTGCAAACTCTCAAATTTTTGCAATTCCCAACTTAGCTGTCGTAAATATATTTTTGTACTTGTCTCATATATAACTTTTTATCCAAATGGTGGAATTAATTATATGGCTCATTTATTGATGGGACTATTAAAGCTAAATGCACACTGATTTCCCAACTAGCCTTTGGTCCGGGCTAGTGCCATACAGTTAATTCACATTGATTGGATAACTCTTTATTATGTATATTTTGTAGTCATGTTATCATTGGATAATTTTTGGCTTGAGAAAAATATTTTTCAATAGGTAATGCTTTGATTCCATTTAATTTGAGTACTAGTTATTACTTCTTATGTGCAGAAACATGGTAGTATGGAACTGGGATACACTTATACTAGTGACATCACTTTTTAACACTTATCATAATGATCCATTTTTTCTCTACACAATACTAGGTGGGGAGTAAGTTCCACATGGTGGGCTTACTCCCCACCATGTGGTCTTACCCTTTGGGTTGGGGATGGGCTACACACACGCACACACACATTTTCTATACTTTACAAACACACTCATGCACAGACACACATACACACACCCATACAATACACACAAACTCCCTTTCTTTGGAAGAATTTGTACCCCTAAATTATTGGTCCTCACGCCCCCGCCCTCACCCCCCACTTATGATTTACACTAACTAAACCACCCCACTTAAAAGCTTCTTATTATTACTACTAACCCTTAAAAATTCCTTTAACCCTATGCCTATTCTTTCATTCAGAATATATAATTTATTTAAATTGAACTATTATTCCCCCCCCATGCCCTACCTTGTTTTTTAAAAAGCTTTTTTACGAATTATTACAAATTATACCCCTAGACATACTAAAACTCAAATTGTACCTCCCAATAACTCTGTGCCCTCGGCATTCTGTGAAACAAGATTGATTAAAAGTGATTTTGCACCTTAAAAACTCAAAATAAGGCACTAATATATATATATATATATATATAGCTAGGTCCTTCCCTCCCTTTTGTATCCTAATGGCATCAACACCCTTATTGGCACGACCCGCTTGCTTTACCCCTCTTCTTGCTTAATGGCCTATTTTCCCTAGACACACACACACAAACAACTGCCATTTAACATGCTCTCAAAGATTGGAACGGACGTCGCATGGTCACGGCCTTCGCTCACCTTGTTCTTAACCTTTTCGCCTTTACATTCATAGCGTGCCTTTCCTTGGATACCTTTCAATTCTGATGGATCTCTTTGTTTGCTTTAGTGCCTTCACCTTTTGCACCTTAATCTTCATTTATGCCTTTGTTTCCAACCCTCTCTCGCAGGTTTGCCTTCAACACTCTATCTCACCTTCTCACTTGAGGAGTTAGTTGTTTAGTGGCTCTTATCAATGTGGTGAGCTTTACTACTTTTGCCAAGTGGTCCTATGGACTACATTATTGTTCCATGGTGGTCGACTTTATGCTTGGTTTGCCTCTAGTGCTTTAGTTACGTGACTATGATCTGTAGTTGACAATCTTGCATATTGCGGTTCTTAGCCTTCATTTTTCTTTTCCTCCCTTATCTATTCAAACCTTACCACCTTTTGTGATTACCGGGTTGCCAATTGCATGGAAGCCTCTTCATTTGCCTTTGTTTGCCTCTTCCAGGGCCGATTGCCTCAGCTCTTACTTGAGGTTTCTTGACTTCTAGGAGACCCCTTCCGGTCTTTCTTCAAGCTTAGGTACCGTGACACTTCTTGTAAGTTGTCGCGTTACCTGCATGACAGTCTCTTGTTTTTGTCGAGTCAACTTCTTGTTGACTTTGGCTTAGTTGGCTCTTTATTTATCCTTTTTTGGCTCTTTATTTGTTTTTAGGTTTTTTTCACACACACACACACACACACACACACACACACACCTAATTCATTTAATTTGGTTAGTCCTTTAAGTCTTTGTTGGGATGTGGATTACCCCCCTACGATAGTTAAAAATTCACATTTTTTTGTTTATTTAGAACTCATAACTTTTCTAAAGGCATTGTTCTTGTATCATATTGTAGGTGTCTTAATGCTCCTTACTACTTATATAATTAATTAATTTCTCCTCAATTTTTAAAAATTTTTGATTCAAATTATCTAGTTCCGATCTTTTCTCCCTTCTCTTTAATTAGGGTTAGCAAAGAGGTTGTCCACCTCCCCCTTAAGATTTTTTTCACTTTATCAAAATTCTTTAAAATGTAAACCTCCACTATGTTTTAAATTCCTTTAGGGCTTCCCTTTTTTTCTTAGAATTCTAAAAGGTTTGTTCATGTTCTTTGGTAAAGTGATAACAAGCCAGAGGATACAAGCATTACCTGTCTACCCCAATTCAACTTCATTGTTTGAACAACTCGTTGGTTTGGATAGTGGTAGGTAAGTAGACCTTGACCTTGGAGGACTACCTGATGGATTCGACAGCCTTTTCCAATCTTGTATTACTATTTCAAACTCAATATGAGTATCAATTCTCAATTTTGTTAGAATTTTTGCAAACTCTCAATTTTTTGCAATTCCCAACTTAGGTGTTGTAAATATATTTTTGTACTTGTCTCATATATAACTTTTTATCCAAATGGTGGAATTAATTGTATGGCTCATTTATTGATAAGAGTATTAAATATAAACACACACACTGATTTCACAACTAGCCTTTGGTTGGGGCTAGTGCCATACAATTAATTCACATTGATTGGATAACTCTTTATTATGCATAGTTTGTAGTCATGTTATCATTGGATAATTTTTGGGTTGAGATAAATATTTTTTAATAGGTAATGTTTTGATTCCATTTAATTTGAGTACTAGTTATTACTTTTTATGTGCGAAAACAAGGTAATATAAAACTAGGATACACTTATGCTAGTGACATCACTTTTTGACACTTATCATAATGATCCATTTTTTTTCTACACACTACTAGGTGGGGAGTGAGTTCCACATGGTGGGCTTATTCCCCACCCTGTGGTCTTACCCTTTGGGTTGGGTGTGGGCCACACATACACACACACACACACATGCACGCTCACGCTCACGCACACGCACACACACACACACACACACACATTTTTTTAAGTTTAAAAACACATACATGACCACACACACACATACACACACCCATACAGACAAACTCCCTTTCTTTGGCACAATTTTTACCCCTAAATTATTGGTCCTCATGCCCTCGCCCTCACTTCCCACTTATGATTTACACTAAATGAGCCACCCCACTTGAAAGCTTCTTATTATCATCACTAACCCTTAAAAATTTCTTTAACCCTATGCTTATTCTTTCATTCATAATATATAATTTATTTAAATTGAACTATTATTTCCCCCGCCCACCCTATCTTGTTTTTTTAAAAGTTTTTATGCAAATTATTACAAATTATAAGCCCACACACACTAAACTCAAATTGTACTTCCCAGTAACTCTGTCCTCTCGGCATTTTAAAAGACAAGATTGATTAAAGGTGATTTTGTAGCTCAAAAACTCAAAATAAGGAACTAATATATATATATATAGCTAGGTCCTTCCCTCCCTTTTGTACCCTAAACAGTTTTAGTGCCATCATTTGCACGATCGCTTTCTTTACCCCTCTTCTTACTTAACGGCCTATTTTCCCTACACACACACACACAATCAATCGCCATTTCACATGCTCTCAAAGATTGGAATTTCATTTACTTAATTTATTTTCTATTTATGGATTCATTGTCCTTTATACTTGATCTTAGCTTTACCTTTAAACTACATATGGTTTTTAATTTTTGACTTTGTTTCTTCACTAGGTGGTAGCTTTTCTTTTCACTCTTCCAAAACTCGACAAGATTGTTAAGAAAAACAGTTTTTTCTATACTTTTCTTCTCAAATTTATTCTAAAAAAAAAAAATTTTCTTTATGCCTTAAAATTTTGGGATGATATATAATTTCTAATGTTCTTTGCCTTTAACGGTGTCATAAAGCTTTATTTCATCATTTATTAACCCCTTTTTAAATATCTTATAAGGTTCATTTGATGTTATTATTGGTATAACGTACTTAAAACCTTTTCTTCTCTTATGCCCCCCCAAAGGTTGTAGCTCTGGATGGTAGGATACCCCCCATGGAAATTGATTGGGCCTTAATTTGGCATTCAGGGACATGGATAACGCTCTGCACCATTTAAGAATTTCTTTAATTGCCAAGCATGGATGTGGACTTAGCCCATGATCTAACTCATTTAATTCGGTTAGTCCTTTACGTCTTCGTTGGGATGTGGATTACCCCCCTACAATAGTTAAAAATTCACATTTTTTTGTTTATTTAGAACTCATAACTTTTCTAAAGGTAGTGCTCTTGTATCATATTGTAGGTGTCTTATTGCTCCTTGCAACTTATATAATAAATTAATGTCTTCTCAATTTGCAAAATTCTTTGATTCAAATTATCTAGTTCCCATTTTTGCTCCCTTCTCTTTAATTAGGGTTAGCAAAGAGGTTCTCACCTCCCCCTCAAGAGTTTTTTCACTTTATCAAAATTCCTTAGGATGTAAACCTCCATGTTCTTAAATTCCTTTAGGGCTTCCTTTTTTTTCTTAGAATTCTGAAAGGTTTGTTCATGGTCTTTTGTAAAGTGATAACAAGCCAGGGGATACAGGCATTACCTGTCTACCTAAATTCAAATTCATTATTCTTACAACTGGTTGGTTTGGATGGTGGCAGAGGTAAGTAGACCCTGACCTTGAAACTTAGACTACTTGATGGATTCGACACCCTTTTCCAATCTTGTGTTCTTATTTCAAACTCAATATGATTATGAATTCTCAATTTTGTCAGAATTTTGGCAAACTCTCAATTTTTTGCAATTCCCAACTTAGCTGTCGTAAATATATTTTTGTACTTGCCTCATATATAACTTTTTATCCAAATAGTGGAATTAATTGTATGGCTCATTTATTGATGGGACTATTAAATCTAAACACACACACTGATTTCCCAACTAGCCTTTGGTCGGCGGGCTAGTGCTATACAGTTAATTCACATTGATTGGATAACTCTTTATTATGTATAGTTTGTAGTCATGTTATCACTGGATAATTTTTGGCTTGAGATGAAAATTTTTCAATAGGTAATGTTTTGATTCCATTTAATTTGAGAACTAATTATTACTTTTTATGTGCAGAAACAAGGTAATATGGAACTGGGATATGCTTATACTAGTGACATCACTTTTTGACACTTATCATAATGATCCATTTTTTCTCTACACACTCCTAGGTGGGGAGTAAGTTCCATATGGTGGGCTTATTCCCCACCATGTGGTCTTACCCTCTGGGTTGGGGGTGGGCCACATGCACACGCACACACACACGCACATGCACATGCACACGTACACGTGCACGCACATGCACACGCCCATGCCCATGCCCATGCCCACGCACATGCACATGCACACGCACACACATGCGCACACACACACACATGCACATGCGCGCACACACACACACACGCACACACACACATTTTTTATACTTTACAAACACTCACATACACACACACATAGACATACACACACCCATACACACAAATTTATTTAAATTGAACTATTATTTCCCCCCCTACCCTATTTTATTTTTTAAAAAGCTTTTATATGAATTATTACAAAGTATACCCCTACACACCCTAAAACTCAAATTGTAGTTCCCAATAACTCTGTTCCCTCGGCATTTTAGAAAACAAGATTGATTAAAAGTAAATTTGCACCTTAAAAACTCAAAATAAGGAACTAATATATATATATAGCTATGTCCTTCCCTCCCTTTTGTACCCTAAATGACTGCAGTGCCATCATTGGCACGACCCGCTTGCTTTACCCCTCTTCTTACTTAACGCTCTATTTTCCCTAAACACACACATACACACACAAACAACCACCATTTGACATGCTCTCAAAGATTGGAACGGACATCGCATGGTCACTATTGGGATATGTGTGATCAAGGGCTTGCTAGGTGCATGTGTGCATTCACTAGGAGTCATATGGTTGTGTGTGTGCGCGTGTAGAAGAGGTAGACTTAGAGCCATAGGCCATGACACACGTGATGATGTAATGCAAAGGCAGGGTGGTGCCTATGATTGTGGAGTTCCTATGATTTAGGAGTTACCTCCATTGATGTACGAGAGGTACCATTGATTTAGGCCACCCTCTCTCCATTTCTATAAAAGAGGGACTTCCCTCTCACAATGAATAGAACACCCATTTGAATATCTCATGTGTTCTCACTCACCTCCATGATGAAGCTATCCTATCTCCCCAAGTTCCAACATTTGGTATCAGAGCCACTCTGACCTCCATGAGCATCTAGAGCTTCCAAAACTGCCATGTCATCATCTTTTCCATCTCTCTCCTCCTTCATGCTTTCTTCCACCTCTTTCCCCAATTTTTCCAAGTGCTTGTTCTCCCTATATAAACAATCATTTCCCAAGCCCTCTAACCTATAGCTTCCTTAGGTTAGGGCAAATCTTCAAGTCCAAGGAATTAAGGAAATACTGCTCTAGTCGTGCATGCCGACAGCTTCTCTATCCGATAAACTTTTGTGTAATTCGGCTTGTAGGAGTAGCCATTACTCAGTTCCTCTTAGATACAAGTGGGTGATAGTACAAGAAAGGTGCTGATGAAGTTTGAGAACCAATTCTTGCTAGAGTGAGGAAAAAATGTGAAAAAACCAGTCGGAATAAGCACATCTCTCCACGGTGACACAACATGCAATTTTGCCATTCCTCTCTCTTGGAAATAGTGCTTAGTAAGAGCTTCAATTTTCCTTTGAAAGCCCTCTCAAAGCTTTTATCTTTAGCTTCAAATGAACCCTCAAACTTGAGACTGTTCAATTTGGGGGTAACAGTGATATCTGCTTCTAATATGAACCATTGAATATGGTTAAGTACTAGAGAGTTTCATTATCCCCCCTTACCCCCCCCCTTTCCTCCTTTTCAAAATTTAGATAAATTCTTCATTGCTAATTGATAAGTCACTTTTTAATTAGTTGCTTATTTCTTCTTCTTTAATTACAATAACCCTTGTTATGTCTTCCTCCCTCTCTCACACACACATGCACACACATACACAAATTCCCAGTATTTGTACCCCACCTCCCTTCACATAGTATCTCGTAAGTAATTATTCGCTCTTTATACCCTCTTACTACTCTTTCCTATAAGCACTATCAACCTCTCTTTGTGCATGGCACCACCGCCCACATACGTGTGATTCGAAAGTTCTTACCTCTCTACCTCCTTTATATACACATTAGCTCTTTGCAATACTTCTATTCATTACTTGACTTAATAGAATCTTGCACTATTGTGCTCATAGCATCTAAGGTGTAACTCCTCCTCTTAAGGCAATCACTATTTACACTATTTTTTAGCCGCCAAAATACACACTCAACAATCACCCGCCATCCCCACAACCCTCCCTTTCATAACATGTTCACCACCCATGGACTCCTTTGTTCCTTCATAACATATGCACTACCCATGCACTTCTTTGTTTAATCGCTTTGCTCGTCTTAGCCATGGTTCTTGGAGTGATTGTTTCCTGCTGACATATATTTACTCCCTTCAATCCCCTTCTAACCTTCACACCTTCTCCTCCTTCAGTACAAGGCCCCTCCCCCACAAAGGGGTCATATGAATTTCTCTATCGAATTTTAAGTGGGTTTTGTAAAAGAGATTTATCAGAGAGTATTCGTAGAGTCCTTTTGAGAGTTTGAGATATTAGCCTCATAGTGAGCACTTTTCTCTCACTAGACTTAGTCTCTTTCTCTATAGAATTAGATTTTATAAAAGAATGCTTAGATATTTCTTAGAGAGAGTTTTGATTGTGCCGATCCTATTAGATCTTTTTAAAATGCTCGTAGGCACACACAATTACAAGCGGAGCATTGCTACTACTCTACATACATAGTTGACATAGGTTACCGAGTCCTCCTTAACACACCGTTATCATTCCCCCGAGTCAATTTCATTACTTGTCCTCAAGTTATGGATTATTGTGATCACAGATTTATGAATATTTTAAACTATGCTTGTTCCATGGAAATTTTTGTGTCACATTAGTCTTTGCCTTGTTGTTGAGTGCTTCTAGAGCTTCTCTTGTTTTGTAGACATAAAAAAGAAGAAGTTATTAATTGATGATGTGGCACTATGTTAGGTACTTTTTGTTGAGAGTAATGAATCCCATGTGTGCTAGATTGTGCATTTTGATCATGATGCATTGTTTGTCAAGAGGAATCTTATCAAGAGATGAGGTAGTTGATGATGAGGCTTAGAAGTTGTATGCATATCTTTGGAAGGCATGGGTGGATTTGTGGTATTGACAATGTCAATAAATTTGAGTTCAATGTACCTTCCTCTTGTATTGATTTCTATTGTTGTCGTATTTTACTCTTAACAACTTTCTATTTTCACCTAGAGATTGTTAGAGTGCATAGTTGGAGCTATGTGTGTGTCTTGTGCAGCCTAAAGTAGATATTCAATATGATCATCTATTCTCCTATGGAATTTGAGGGTATGCCTTAATTTTGATATTGAGTGCTTGCCATGTTGGTGCCCTTCCCTATTCAATGGGGTTTTATTTATGCATCTAGCTGATATCATGTCTAAAGTGAAAAAGCTTGTGTGTTTCGGTGGACCTAACCTATGTCTCTAGGTATGATGGACTTATGGAGTTGTATGATTTGAGAGAGTCTTTTGTGCAAATCTCATTCATTGGTACAATGGTTGAGAAACCATGTTATTATTTGTGTGTTGTCCCCAAATCGAGTTTTAACAAGTGCCACTTCTTTATTTGTTTTTATCTTTTCTCTTTTCACTGACCGAGATCAACATTGGGAAAATGGTTCATGGAGAAACTTCTTTCATGTTGGCATTTGGATTTTCTTGAAGCATTTCTAGTCTTGTAATTGAGTCGATAGGCATGTGGATAAGCTAGAATAGTATATAGAGTGGATGCTTGAGTTCGTATGTGGATATGCATTTGGAAAAATTGCTTGGTTATGTTCCATTTTTGTGGTTATCGAGTCACTCTTTTAAGGTTTTGCATATCGCCATCAAGATGACCATATTTCTTTTAGATCATTTCATGGTCTATCAATAGCTACAAAGTTTTGTTGGTGCAGGGGGGTTCTCAATTGCATCTTTTGGGGATCTGTTCCCACATTAATCTTTTATCCAAGTGTGGATGTCTATTGGTGGGTACAAAGCAATGCACATATCTCTTTTGTATTGAGATAGATTTCAGCCTTATTGTTTGGATTGCATTCGATTGTATGAATACTCATTGTTGCTGAATGAGCATTTCCTTTCCCATTTGTCAATATTTTGTTGGGTTTCCATTTTCTTGAGTGGTTTTCTTTGGAGTCCTCTTTGATGCCTATTGAATAGATCTTGAATTGCATGTCTCCTTGTCATCTTGCTATTGTTTACTCTCTATTCTGAATTTTGAAAAATGATGTAGTTCTTTGATATGGGTTTGTGTCAATTGCTAGCATTTGTTTGAATTTAATGAGCTTCTATTTTACATCTTGTACCTCATTGTTTTGCTCTCATGGCATGAAGTTTGTTTTTCCTTTAGATCCCGCTCCTGTTGTTGCGTGAGCTATGTCAATTGATGTTGCTAACAATTTTGGAATTCATGCGTTAGGTGTACTTGCTCGTGGAAGACATCCTTGAATTTTTGTAGATTTTGTAATTGTTCTATTCCCCTTTGTTCTCCTTTCTACAACAATGTGTCAAGAGTTGGTAATCAAGGATGTTGATAAGAGAGTGCTTCTAACTATTCTATCTTTGTATTTAGCCTTAGTAAATCCTCTATTATATGGGCAAGATGTACCTCCTCTTCCATGGCTGGCATCCATATTTGAGACTTATCCAAGAGAATACTTCCAATATCATTTTCATGCAAAAGCATTGTATTCGAAAAGCCTAGGTGGTAGAGATGTTCTTCAATGCCACATGCGGTTTTTGCATCCGTGGACAAATATGTGTTAGAACCTTATGGTGCTCCCCTTTGGGTTGCATCCCCATTTGTGCAATCTACTTGTGTTAGGTGTGCACAGTTCACAGTCATCAAGTGACTATACATTCATAGTATGTTTCTTAGCTCCTTCCTTCTTATTTTTTTAAAATATTGTTGGTCATTGAGCACATGTTAGTTGATAGGTGATTCTTTTGAACACATTGGTAGAGTATTCGCAGTACTATTCAATGCCTTTAATGATTCTATAGGCTTTGATCTATGCGTGTTAGAGATTTAGAAATGGTTCCACTTGTATCACATCTAGGTTTAAAAACCTATCGTTCCAATTCTTCTTCAGACATTTCTCAATCTTTCATGACTGATTCTTCAATCACCATTGCAACATCACATATCTCTGTTATAGTTTTGCAACTATAGTGATCCATTTGCTTGCTAATTCTTCATGCATTTCTTTGACAAATTTTTTATTTAACTAGTTCTCTGTTGGAGAAAAGTTTCTCTCTGTGATAGCAATTTCTAGCTTGTTAAAATAATTTGCCACTATGTACCCATTCTTTGAACTACCCCTAGCAATGCCAATTTTTGAATCTTGTAGTTTGACCTTTGAAGATTGTCAAAATTTGTGGATGGCACATTACGTTCTACAAAGTGTAGTATAAAGTATTATCGTAGCATTGGCCATGAGTTTTGTATTGCCAAACCCATTTTGAGGTACTAATCAAATGTTTCTCCCATGAGAGCTTGTGGAAGTACTAGATAATCTTGCTCCTATCTTGAAAGTTAAGGTGTCTTCGAACCATTTTTTCTCAAACGAGGTAATAAATTCTTTAGGATGACCTAGGCATGAGAACATAGGCATATATGCAAGGGGATCATGTTGCCTGCCAAATGTTGGTGGGATTGACTTGGTCCCTTGTATTGTTGGTATACATAGATTCTATGTATTGGGGGTCGTCTTCTGGAATCTAATTCCATATGGGTCCCGTTGTGAGCTTTTACACTATTTGGGGATTTCTCTTGTAAGAGGGTTATGAAGTACCAGGATTGTATTCAATACTAGTTGACCTTTGACCCAATCATGATAGCCAAGGTAATAGCTTGTCAATTTTTTCATAATGGATTGTCAAAATTCTTAAAGTGTCAATTGAATGGTCAATTGACTTGCATGAGTTCCTTGAACTATAGTTTGGTACCACCAAATCAGTTGAATTAAACTTGGCATGAGCTTATGGTACATAAGGATGAAGATTCCATTTCTCTCATTTTGTCATGATGCTAAAATTGTCCAATTGGTGATGTCCTTGTTGAACAATGCTAATTTGTTGATGAAGTGGTGCAATAGTTATATAAAAAATATCCATCTACTTTAAGGTCAAGGTCACCATCATCACAATGTCGATTAACCATGATGTGGATTGTATGGACCAAGCGGATTGCATTGATTGTGGATGACAAATTCAAGGAGGAGGGTTGTTGTAGACACCTACTAGTCGTACTTGCATGCACAAACATCCAGAAGTCGAATAAACTGTCATCAGGTCCAGCGGCGGTTGATGTGAGCTCATGTTCTCTCCCTCTGTAAATTTTTTTTGATGAGGATAGATCGACACTTTCTTTAGGTGCTTCTAGGAGTGCACCCTTCCATCTAGTCTTTCAGGAGATCTTCGACTTTGGCTCAATTCCCTCATCTTTGTGTCAAGATTGTATTTGTTTAATCTCGAGAGGGAGTAGTAGATCAAGAGATTCTATCATGGCACCCAATCACCTTGCTAGATACAACCTACAAGATCTTAGCCAAGATTTTGAGTCTGGGCCGGGGCCCCATCTTGATAACATCATTCATGACATTCAAACAAGTTTTGTTCATGAACACAATGTGATGGGCAACATATACACCTTTTGAGAGTTTTGTGGATTGGCCCGGAGAGGAGTCTTAACCTATCATAGCCTTTCTCTTGGATTTTGAGAAGGCTTACGAAAGGTGTAGAGTGGCCTTGTTTGGAGGGCACCATGCGACAGATGAGTTTCTCAGATAGATGGATTTGGAGTGTCTTTGCCTTGTATATTGGGAGTGTGAACCAGATGCTTATTGGCGGTTACACCAGAGGGGCCTTCTCCCTTTCCCATTCTGTACATCAAGGCCTCCCTCTTGCTCCTTTCCTCCAAAGGCTTTGGGCTATTTCCTACACTCCTAGGTGGCTGGCCTCATTGGGATGCGGCTCTCAATCCACTAGGAGGAGCTATTGCACTCGGAGTTTGCAGATGACATGACACTTCTTGTCGAGGTCATGGCATAGGGTCTAGAGGGAGTCCGAGGAGTATTGTTTCGCATTTGGGGCTAAGATCAATTGGACCAAATTCGCCAACTCTGTGACAACAATTAAGGAGGTTCAAGAAATCTTGGACTGAGGGGCCACTCTTGTCTTTCGGTGGATCCTATTGCTAGATAGTGTGCGGTGCAAGATTTTGTATTGGAGCTTGATGAAACTCCCCCTTGTAAGGAGGGCCCTGATGACCAACCAAGTCCTCTTGGCCATGGCTTGGTACGTAGCCTTGTGCTAGTGTTTTCAAAAGGGATGCATGGAACAGCTCAGGTTCTTGGTGCACAATTTCTTGTGGACAGGATCAGATATCATGAGGAACACTAGAGTCAAGGTTGCCTAGCAGATGGAGATCTTGCCCCAAGTGAGGGAGGACTTGGTATCATAGACCTAGAGATGCAAAGTAGAGCCCTTTTGGTCAAGCTGGTAGTGCTAGGTCTCACCCCAAGTTTGGAGCCTTAGAAGCTCCTACATCAGAGAGGGATTCTTTGGAACACCCCCCCCCGCAGAAGAGGCCAATGGCAACAGTCTCATCAATGGATCTTCTTAGAGCCCCCCTCACAAGGAAGGGCTCACCACTAATGAGGAGCCTAGGTAGCGTTTGACTGCGTTTCTCTAGGAGACTTATTTGGGCCAGCCCTCAAGTGTTGTGAGGAGTTTGAGCGGTAGCCCTCTTATTACATCCACAAGTTCGAGATCAGAAGGGCTTCATGCTAAGGCAACGAACACACGTTGGTTGGGTGTAATGGGATAGTAGCCAAGCTAGATAGTTCATAACATGGAGCCCTCTCTCCATTGGACAAAGGCATGAGCACAAGCCCTCACCCATCTGAGGGGGGTACGCACGTGGACACTAGAGATATACTCCACCATCCCTGAGTCTGCATGAAGAGTTTGCACAAGGTCTTAATCGCTGTTGGTATAGATAGTTCTCTAGGCTGACAAGGCTGTCCTTGAGGATTCAATATCTGCACCATGCCAATGGATCCTTCCATTCCAAGCACTAGAAAGAGAAGCTAGGAGGCCTCTACAGCCAAAGACAAATGGTAACCAGAGTTGGATGGGGCTTTGGACTTGCTCGAGTGACAGAGGATCAAAGTAGTGGGCCTTTTTGGCATGGACTGGACCCTCAACCCAAAAGTACGAGTACTTAAACTCTTCCTCCTCCACACTCGCACTTAATGACATATACCTAGATGAATCTAGGAACATTCCCAAACTCAACCTCTAAAAACACAACATAGTGCAGTTTCAATCTCATGATAGTCACTCACAAGGTTGAAAACCATAATGACACCTCCATTGTACAATAGGATGAGTACTCAACAAGGCACATGAAGATGATATCTGCTAGTCTTTCCTACGATTCATCAATAGCAGTGATGTGTTTCAATTGCATTTGGCCACACTACAAGAAATATTAAACTGACCTGATCAACTAACATCACCATCAAAGAGGCACAATGTTTAAAGGTCGAACTTTGACATAAGGGCCTTCACCCTTCTTACAACATCTCCACCCTTCTATATGGGCCATCCATGCAACATCACAACAAGCCACATCCGCACCTTGGGGGGAATGCGACAAGCTATTCTTAAAGTAAATGAGTGTTCAAGCTATTTGTAGCATGAACCTGGACAGGGATCTAGGAGAACCATGCTACAACTCCCTAGGATGCAATAACCAATTTCGTGTAAAGTAACAACGAATTGTCTCAACCCCCTAGCCAAGTTGATTGTATGCTATGGATAATATTTATTTGCCCATTTGCTTTAGCACATGCCCTTCCTTAATAGTCAAACACCAATTTTCGTGGCCACACCAAAGGTTGACAAAACTCTCAAGTGATTCTTAAATGTCATCAAAATCACTAGACGATACCTCAAGGCCCCTCATGGTGTTCCAATAAAATAAGTGTAAGTTTGAAGGCAACCAATAAAGTAATGAATGGATGTCATGCATAACATCAACTTGGAATTATCCACACACTTGCATACATATATTTCAAAAGAAGAGGATAACTCCCAACTCACATTACTTTCGCCCCACGGCACTCAAATTACTATCCGTCTTCATTCTAATGGCTTTCTCCATCTTCATATTCTAATGGCTTCTATCAAAGCCATTGTGGCTTTTTGCATATAATTGTTATAGTAGCTTCCATATCACAATGGTTTTCTCCAAGCAACTGAAGGCTCATTTCACGTTTTTCAATGGTTTCTATCAAACCATTTTGTTTTTTTTCATATAATGGTTTATTCTCATTTCTATTCTTGAAAACATACATAATCAGCAAGCTATATACCTTTAAAATGTTCGGAAGCACATTGCAATAGAACTCCTGACAATATTCATTACAACTTTAAGGCAAAATTAACTTATGCAAGTTTTTTCACGTGCTACACTCATACAATTACCACTGTCAAGATCACTAGCAAGTTTCGATAAGTTTTCATGCTTTCATGCATGCAACCTCACCCTCTTGTCTTAACACAAAGAACACACTGTTAGAAATGAAAATATAACAATGGTCTAAGCATAACTTAGGGACTGCTGGCAAACTATTGCTCTCACTAGATCTTGCTTGCTTTGATCGGACTTTATAACAAAATCAAATTAAGCAAAAGGAGTAAGGATCACGGCAGTTCAAGCAATTCGTTGGAAGATATACCTTACAAATTCTCAACAAGTTATGAAAATGCATGTCTCAAGCTGTGTGGAGACCAGGATTGCATCAATGACACATGTATTTGAAACCTCAACATATAGTTAACTGTACACGTTCTCTTTGAGAAGACAAACAGTTCACATAGCTTTGTTGGTGGAAAGTCCATACTAAAATCTGGATATACAACTTGCACTTGTGAAAGGTAGCTATTTTCCATCCAGTTACTGAACATTTAACAGCAGCTCATACTCTACTTAAAGTCACGGAAAATTTTCAATGTATCGTTATAGGGTTTTCAGTTTGAGAAAGGCAGCTTATCTCTTGTGGAGGTCCCCTACAAAGAGAAAAATTTAAGACTTGTAACTTCGGAAAACCTAGCTCTTTTTCTTGGAATAGGTTTGAGGAGACATGCTGCCTGCCTTACTGACAATAAAAATAGCTCAAAAGTACTCTCATTAAATATGAAAATTTATCTACTATCATATGAACGACATATTCACTCATAAATGACAAAACATAGTTTGGTAAGGTTTTTTTGGATATAAACACCTCCTTGGGCATCTTACAGGTCAACTGAAAGTTTCAAGCAAGACGGGGGCTTTGTGAGTCAAAAACCATGCCTCATAAGTAACACTGCTGCTGCTGCTGCATTGTTATGATCGTATCAGCTACTCCAAATTAGACTAGTTTTTCCTTTATAAAGAAAGGCAAGTTCAGAAGTACTGAAGGGCTCTAGCAAGCACTGGAGTCGCCCTACAGCGTTAAGAAAGTGAAAAAAAACCATCTGATGCCATAGGGAGACCAAGTACAAATATGAGCATCTTTGTTCACCATGTTCTTTCTGATTAACTATTTGATGAGACGAATATAGCCTCTTTTGTTCACCAGGTTTAATTTTTAACCAACTGTTTGATGAGACATATGAAGAGGTCATCTGTACAAACATCCGCATTGATCAAATGCAGTCGTGAACTATAGCAATAAGAGTAGACATGAACAGGTAACTTGGACCAAATTTGTAAAAAGTGAAATAGACCAGCATATTGTAAACAGTGATTCATTACTGTAGATGCTAGTTTTCAGTCACTCGAGCCTCTCAAGATATATGCTAGAGATAGAGAGGAAATAAGAGAAGAGAGGGGAAAAGAGAGAAAAAAGAGATAGAGAGGAAATAAGTACTCAACTCTATCCAATCGTATAATAGAATGTGCTCTGGCTTCCAACATAAAAGTCTACAAACAACAGTCCAATTTATAATAGTTTTAAGGCATGTCATGGGTATTGTTACCTTGAGAAATTCACTCCTGTCTTCATTTGTAGCGTATGCAAGACGTGCCCTGAAACTGACATTTTAGAGCCTTAGGGTCAGACCATGAAGAGTTTGTATGCGAGTCATCTTCGTCCTCCTCTAGCTTCTGCATAACAGTAATGCATTTATAAACTCTCTCTCTCTCTCTCTCTCTGCAAACAAGAAATGCTTCCATGTTTTAAGGATATGAATAAAAAAGAAGTTTCGGCTGGTATCAACTTGCATCCTTTAAACATGATGGGATGACCATGTTGCTCGAGTAATGCTCAGGAGGCATAGTCGCTACCATAGGTCATCACATCAAATGGCTAATCCCACTGAGCCAAAGCCAAGCATGGGGTGTGGTTACTTCTTCCCTCAATAAATTGAAGGCCATAAGTGCTTCTGGAGTGAAGCAGATGGGCTGCTTTCCTGGCCGTCGCTCCTCAGCAGGTTAGTATAGGCACTGCAAGTTTTGCCAAGTCCTCGATATGCTTCGGTAGGCCTGGCAAATACCAATAAACATGCGTACCCTTGTGCCCTGGTGGGAACCTCCCATTTCACAATGTCCTTGACCTTGACAATGTCTAACTGGATACCAGAGAGACTAATAATAGAAATAGTGTACTTCCTCCAAAACGAAATTGGACTTCTTGGAATTGATATACAGCTGATTTTCTTCCAAGAGCTAGAGGACCTGCCTAAGGTGATGCTCATGTTAAGTGGGATCTTTTGAAATAATAGTGTCATCAAGAAACACAGAGATCATTTGCCGATGGGATTCTTGAACACCCATGACATCATTAAAACTGGCCCGTGCACCTCTGAAACCACAAGGCATGATCATGAATTCATACTGCACCTCTCTATCAAAATCTATTTCGCGGTGCTGAATATGATGCTATGCACACTTTAAGTCTATCTCAAAAAGCATCTGCGCTCCATTATGTAACACCGTTTCTTCTTCCCCTCTGTTCTCCCCTGCCTAATCACGGGAGTAGCACCTTCATATTCCTCCCAGCCAACTCTGCCAAGACTGCTAAGCAAGAGAGAGACGGAGCTGTACAAAAATCACGTAAAAATCCACATCCTTATCTTCTCTCACTAGCCTTGACAGACCCCAAATCCCTAGATAGATCTAGATGCCACATGTCATCCATATAGGGCCTTCCTAATGCAACATTTCACCCCTCTCTTGGGATGCATTTAATTCCTTGCCCCTAGGCACAATCTTTGCACTAGGCCCTTGGTCTCAGATCTATCTAGTCTGGTGCTATCAGCCCTCACCTAGGACCTTGACATTAATCCCTCCCGATCATTTACATAAAGCGCAAACACACATATTACAAAGATAGATCCTATAAGGGAAATGTCGACTGATTCTTCCGAGGTCATGCTACCTCGGCTAGAGCGTAACATTCCTTCCCTCTTCAGACATCAGCGTCCTCGATGATAAAGTCTGGGAACACTCTCCGCAACTGATATACGGATTCCCAAGTAGCTTCGGATAGAGGCTGACCATGCCATGCAACCAACACCGTGGGTATCTTCCGATTTCGTATTTGCATTGTTCCTCGGTCCAGGATTCTTGTTGGTTTGCGCCTTGCAATATCCTCTATCTCCTGAAACAAAACCACACCTTCGATTAGTGAGTCACCAGTATGTAAAAATTTCTTTAAACGTGAAACATGAAAAACCGGGTGCACCTTACACCCCTGTGGCAATTCTAATTTATAGGCTACACTGCCTATTCTTTTCAGAATTAACCACGGCCCACAGTATCGAGGTGATAACTTAGCACACTCTCCTGAAGTCAACGACTTCGAGTGCGAAGGAATTCTGAGAAAAACTTTTTCTCCTTCTTCAAATACTCTTATAGACCGATTTTCATCCGCATACACCTTGGCTCTATCCATAGCCTGGCGGATGTTAGCTCTCGCAAGTGCTAGCATCTCCCGCATCTGAACTATAAAGTTCGCGGCACTAGGCACTTTCTGAGGTACTCCAACTATAGTCGGATTGGCTGGTCTATAACCATAGTTCAGTTCAAACGGACTGAACCCAGTAGATGAATGTTTTCTATCATTGTAGGCAAACTCCAACAATGGCAACCACTTGTCCCATGTATGTTGCCTCAATGACACATATGCCCTCAGCATATCCTCTAAAGTCTGGTTGACTCTCTCCGTCTGACCATCCGTCTCAGGATGATCCCCACTACTCATTCCCAACTCAGTCCTTAGTGTCTCAAATACCGCTGTCCAAAAGTGACCGGTAAACCTGACATCTCTGTCTGACACTATGGATCTAGGCAAATCCATGCAGACGAAATATATGTCTAATAAACAAATCCGCTACTTGCGGGGCACTAATAGACTCTCTAGTCGGAATGAAGTGAGCCATCTTGGTTAGACGATCAACCACCACAAGGATAGAATTATACCCTCCTTGTGTTGCAGGTAACCCTACAATAAAGTCCATGGAAATGCTCTCCCACTTACTTAGTGGTATTTCCAAGGGCTGTAAAAGTCCGGGTGGCTTCACCCGCTCGGCCTTACTTACTTGACACGAGAAACACCGTGTCACATATTCATGAATATGCTTTTTCATCTTTGGCCAAAAGAAATCTCGCTTCACGAGATCATATGTCTTCTCGACACCTGGATGTCCCGCACACGGGCTATCATGGCATTGTCGAATGACTCTCTGCCTGAGATCATTCTGACCAGGTACTACAACCTTGCCATTTCTAACTAGCATACCATCCCTTATGGTATATCTTGCATAAGTTTGGCCCTTTCTGGATGCCAGGTCATCCTTTTCATTTTCCCCGGGTTTTAACACACGAGCTTTAGGCCATAAGCTCTGGACAAACTCGTCCACCTTCTGAGTTTCTTTGATCTCGGTCATTAGAGCACTCTCTAATACCGTGAAACTCAGATTGTGCATAATGCGAGACAACGCATCAGCAACCTTATTGTCTTTTCCTCTTCGGTACCGAATCGTTAAATTAAACTCCTGCATGAGCTCTGCCCACCTAGCTTGGCGGCCCCTCAAGTCAGGTTGTTTACAAAAATGTTTCAGAGAACTGCATACAACTCCAATTCATGAGTTGGCTAATTCCTTTGAGAGGGAGAAAGCTTCTTGCTTTCAAAGGCTACTGGCCTTCCCTCTTGAAGGAGGATTGCTCCTACCGCAATGCCACTTGCATCGGTTTCTAGGAACAACAGTTTCTGGGGATCAACTATTTTTAACACCGGTCCTGAGACCACAGCTTGTTTTATGGTGTTAAAACTTTCCTGTTGATTCTGTCCCCAAATAAAAGGTACTTTATATGAGGTCAGATCAGTCAATGGCGATACTATTTCGGAATATCCTTTGATATGCCTTCTATAAAACTGGACAAATCCCAAGAATGATCGCAACGCGGTCAGACTCTGAGGGATTGGCCAAGTTAGTATCGCAGCCACTTTCTTCGGATCCATTTCTACCCCCTGTGGAGTAATTATGAACCCTAGATACTCAAGCCTAACCATACGCAGTATAGTTTTCTTTTTATTCACATAAAGACTGGCTTTCCTCAAAGTACTGAACACTATCCTTAAGTGTTCACGATGCTCAGTAATACTTTTACTAAATATCAAGATATCGTCAATAAAATGTACTACGAACTTTCCGATATACGGACGTAGTAAATCGTTCATAAGCATGACGAAGGTCGCTGGAGCATTGGTAAGTCCGAAGGGCATCACCAAAAACGGTGAATCAGGAGTCCGG
Organism: Dipteris shenzhenensis; assembly: GCF_047967505.1. Classification (NCBI taxonomy): domain Eukaryota; kingdom Viridiplantae; phylum Streptophyta; class Polypodiopsida; order Gleicheniales; family Dipteridaceae; genus Dipteris; species Dipteris shenzhenensis. Next base: position 18,111,304 of record NC_141596.1, read on the forward strand.
CCGACCCAGCAGGGATCGCGCCCAGTAGCTCATACGTTATCTGGCAGGATTGCATTGCTGGAAGATGCCTTGCAACAGTTGTTAGCACAGCAGTTACAAGCCAATGCAGGGCAGTCCGAACTTAGGAGAGTACTACAGAGTATGTCTGCCAGACCTTCTCGAGAGGAGAAGGGAAAGGCTCCAATGGAACCGGAGTCTAGTGTCCATACGGTCGAGCCTAGGAAGGCTAAAGCGCCAAATATTGCTAATTACAGACCGGAAAAGTATTCTGGTCGGATGAACGACCGTAGCTCCGATGTCATTGAGACCTGGCTACACAAATGGGACGAGGCGTTCGCCATTTGTGAGATCAGAAATGACATCAAAAAGATCCGCGAGGCCACCCATATGTTTAGTGAGGCTGCGGATCGGTGGTGGATTAAACAACAAAAAGACGGTATAGCATCCACTACCTGGGAGGGGTTTAAAAGAGAGTTCAGAAAACACTTCTTACCTCCTGACGAGGCATCCCGAGCTTGGGATCAATATAGGAACCTGCGTCAGAGAAATTTATCAGTGGCAGAATACACTGATAAGTTTCGAGAGAGTGTAATGAAGGTTGACGAACGCCTGCCTCAATCAATCCAAGTGAAAGATTTCATATTTGGATTGAATGATCGAATAAAAATGGAAGTTCGGGCTAAGTACGCGAACACGCTAGATGATGCAATAGCTATAGCCTTGAACTACGAGGATGCCAAGGGCAGCAAGCCAAGTGGGTTTGCACAGGTCGGAACCCAGTATGGGTATCCGAAGAAATCTGGGTTTAAGAAGAAGTGGACTAGTAGAGGGAGTGGTTCGCAGCCGAGTGGTCAAGCCAAGCAGGCGAGACCGGCTGAAACTCCTAAACCAAGTACCACCATTGGAGTGAAGAGAAAAGTAACTCCAATGGCAGCCCGGGCTTGGTCTAAGTCTCCCTTGAACCCGGAACAAAGGGAAAAAGCGAGGAGAGAAGGCTTATGCTTTGGTTGCCTTCAACCTCATCAGTGGAGAGATTGTCCACGTAATAAAGATCGTCGGATGGCTGAGATGGTGATCTCAGAGTGCGACGTGGAGATGCAGGGAAGTCCCAGAGCGGAAGAGATGCAGATTCAGCTAGCGGGATCTTCTCAGAGGTTAGTACCTTGTTTGTGCTGTGTGTCTGTTACTAAGTTAGTGACGAGTGCACCTGATAACATCCTATCTAAGCCCGCAGCAACGGGGTATACAGCCTTCAATGATACGGAGTTAATCAAAATGAAAGGGCAAGTGGCCAGTCATGATGTCATTGTGTTGTTTGACTCAGCGTCAACTCACAATGTGATTAACTCCAAGCTCGTGAAGAGGCTGAAATTAAAGACAAGTCCATCTGACTATGCGTATACAGTCAGGATGGCTGATGGAAGTTCAACTGAAGTATGGGACCAAAGGGTTACCCAGTTGGAGCTTCAGATTCAGGACTATACTGAGAAGCTTGATTTTGAAATAACCAAGCTTGCTCATGCGGATATAGCCCTGGGAATGGCGTGGCATTCTAGGAAGAATCCAGCCATTGATTGGAAAAAGCACGTATATCAATTCAAGATGAATGATGTGCTTTATGTCTTGCGAGGTGGAAAAGATATACCTCAGGGACCGTTGGTTTCCGTAATGGAAATCAGAAAGGCTCAAGTAGAGTTTTTATACCTTTGCACCGCATCGGTAGAGTCGGTGAATGATTCTTCGACTAGCACTGATGTTACGCAAAGTGATGAGATGGCCAAGCTGGCTAATCTTATAACAGAGGAGTTCTCTGAATGCTTTAGGGATGAACTACCTTATGGGTTACCTCCAGAGCGGAAAGTTCAGCATAAGATTGAACTGATCCCGGGGGCAGAACCTGTAAATAGACCTCCCTATAGAATGAGTTTTACTGAAGAAGCGGAGGTGCGTAGGCAACTGGAAGAATACCTCAAGTTGGGGCAGATTCAACCAAGTTTCTCACCTTTTGCTTCACCAGTGATATTAAAGAGGAAAAAGGATGATACGTTTCGCCTCTGTATAGATTACAGAGCATTGAATAATATCACTGTTAAGCACAGGTATCCGATGGCTCGGATTGATGATTTGCTAGATGCATTACATGGAGCCGTGATTTTCAGCAAGATAGATCTTAAGTGCGGCTATCATCAGATCCGGATTAGAGCCGAGGATGTGCATAAAACCGCTTTTAGAAGCAGGTTTGGTCATTAACGAAGGGCATTTGCCTTTGAAGAAGGGCTATATGAGCGGAAGAACCGAACCATGGTGGAAATGTCTCGAACCATGGTCGTGCACCGAGAGGTTCCTTCCCATGGGCTGAGGCCACAGCCATAGCAGTACATATCCTTAACCGTTCTCCAACCTCTTCTGTTCCTAAGGTTACTCCCTTCGAGGCTTATCTTGGGAAGAAACCAGATGTATCCTATTTCCGCGTATTTGGGTGTGATGCCTTTGTTCACATTCCCAAGAAACAGAGAGGGAAGATGGATGCTAAGTGACAAGTCCACCCAAATGATATTTGTGAGTCACAATTCTCAGTCAACAGGTTACAGGTTGTATGACTCTTTGAGGTAGGAGATTGTTCTCAGAGGGATGTTGTATGTGATGGACATATTCCTTCTCCCATGATTGAAGCAGAGCCACCTCTTATTACAACGTCAGTTGATGATGATAGTGGTGATGATAGTCCTGAACCTCCTCAAGTACCAGTAGCTGTTCTAGATCCTCAAACCGAGAGTGACTCGGACTGTGACCCCGATGATTCCCACCTCCTCAGGCAGATGGGGAAAGTTCAGGGTCCGGCTCTCAAAAAGTACCCCGATGGCTGATTGAAACTCTCCGATGACTCCAGCATCACATATATTCTCTCTTCATGGCTTTGAGAAGAGGATGGTCCACATAGATTCCACCAGAATAAGGAGAAGGTTCGGGAAGCAGGCCCGCTCTAGGTTAACTACTCCTTGATGTTCCGCATTCTCAAAGACAAAGAACCCTCAATTGTCAAGAAGCACTTTCTCAAATGCACTAGAAGAAGGCCATGGAGCTGTAGTTAGACTCCACTGAGAAATGGGAACTGAGGACCCAAGCGCTGTTCAGTCATTGGTGTCATATGGGTCTACAAGACCAAGTATGCATCAGATGGTACTGTGGATAAACATAAAGCCCGTCTTGTGGCCAAAGGAGACTCACAACGACCTGGGATCAATTATGATGACACCTTTTCTCCTATTGCCAGGATGGTCAATCTCCGGCAATGCTGCAAGCAGTTCCTGCTCGTAAGCAATGGCCGATTTACCAGATGGATGTCAAATCTACCTTTCTCAATGGTGATCTGAAGGAAGAGATCTATGTAGAACAACCTCCAAGATTTACCAAGTCAGCAGGGATGATTTGCTGGTTGAATAAAGCTCTATATGGGCTCAAGCAAGTTCCCCGATCCTGGAACCAGAAGATAGATGACTTCTTTGTACGGAAGCAATTTCAGAGGTCCCGAGCTGATCCGAATCTGTACATCTTCCAACAGAATAGTCTCAATTCCCTGATGATTTTGTATGTGGATGACTTGTTCATTACAGGTAGTCACGTAGCTCATATATCCGAGAAAGAGGCCGCCCTTTCTCGGGCCTTTGAGATACGGATCTCGGGCTCCTGCACTTCTTCCTGGGATTGGAGATTTGGTAGGGCCAGGAAGGCTACTTTGTGTCACAGAAGCGGTATACTTAGGAGCTTCTAGAAGCTTTTCACATGACAGTTCGTGCCGTCTCATCACCCATGGACCCTAGTACCAAACTGTCTAAGTATGATCCTAGTGAGCCAATGCATGCCAGCAAGTATCGACAGTTGCTTGGATAATTGATATGGCTCCTTAATACTAGATTGGATCTGTGCTACTCCATTGGACTACTTTCGTTCATGCACACACCAAAGAAGACTCACGGGGATGCTAGTATGAGGATCCTTAGGTTTCTTCAAGGTTCTCGCAATCAAGGGTTTTCTATTAGTCAGGGTAGTAGTCCAGGATCCAGCTACGAGGCTGGAGTGAATCAGATTGGGAAGGAGAGTCAGATACTCGTCATTCGACCACTGGTTATTGCTTTACCTTGGGCTCAACAGCTATCACCTGGAGCAGTAAAAGGCACCCACTATAGCATTATCTTCGATCGAGGCTGAGTTACCGTGCTGCTTACTTGTGGGGTCGTTTGGCTCTGCCGTTTACTTGGGAAGATTGGGTTCCCGCAGATGTCCCCGCCCATCATTCACAGTGACAATCAGAGCTGCATTGCACTTGCTCGTAACCCAGTGTTCCATGCACGGACCAAACATATTGAGATCCAGTACCATTATGTCAAGGAGAAGGTGCTTGCTGATGTGATCCAGCTTATCTACTGCAAGACGGAGGACAACAAGGTGGACCTCTTCACCGAGCCCTTGGCACAACACCTGATTGAAGACCGTTCCAGCTCCCTCAGGATGATCGATGATCCAGGAGCTAAGAGGGGGTGTTAGAGATGCCATCTCTTGTATCATGCCAAAATTCAAATCACCAACATAACCTTTCACAATCTCTCATCCATGAGAAGTTAATTACATCTCCCTCTACGATTTGAATTAAATGAGAGGTGGTCCCAACCTAGCAAATCCAAATTCCTTCTTGCTCAATATTGAAGGAATGCTTCTAAATTTAGAAGGCAGTGTGTTAAGTATTTTCCAACAAGGTGTGGAAATTCAATTCCATATGACTAAGGCTCAGCCCAACAAATAATAAACAAAGTGCTTGGTTTCCAAAACACAAACAAACATATCTCTCATTTATGCTCATGAAGTACGTTGCACAAGGCAAGAGAAAATAAATCAGATTTCTCATGAATCACATTCAAATTCAAATCACATAAACATGAATTGTCTTCCATGACTAAAAGATTTCAACAACTATACACACAAATTTTTGTAAAGAAATAAACCTAAAACAGCACTTTATTTCTCTAAAATATACATACATATTTGGATACATAGAGGAAAAATCTCCTTTATAGGGATTCTTAACTTAATGTGCATAGATGTGCAAGCCAGTAAATAGACAATGCTCAGACACAAATATAGAAGCAACACTTTATATTTCCGTCCGTCCAAAAACTAGGACACGATACAATACCAAAAGGTTCTCCTACTAGATATCAAGCACTTCTAGATCTCTGAGCCCGCGTGCTCCACCTCGAGCAAATGTAGACACTCTGTCTAGAGTGATCCTCTCCACCTTGCTGTCTGGAAACCAGCCTAGGTGGGCACCTCCTGTGAGCTAGGTCTGCAGCACAAGGTACTTCTTTCTCCTCTTGAATGTAGGCCCAAGCTGCTGCTCCTTTTGCTAGTGGATTAGCTGCTCCAGATGATGATTGATCACAACACCTTGCTGCCCCAAGGTCCAGCCTCTAGGCAACTCAGTCTACAGCACACTTTCCACTCTCCTTCACCCCCAGTGTGAGGAACAAGGGAGTGGCTTCTGGCTGCTCCTGTCTGCTCCTTTCCTTGCTGAATGGTTGGATATAAAATGAGGCCCAGGGACTCTCCTTTTATAGGGCATAAGGCCCCCTTGAACCAACCGACCAGCCAGCCCTAAATGCGTTGACTGGCTGGTCTGTTTGGGCCGACCAGTCTGCCCCCCCCCCCCCCAGTCTGTAAACAGACCTGATTGGGGGCTGTCCTTCAGACCCGCCTGGCCATGTGGCAGCCCGCCATAGGCCCAGGCACTCTGCCCACCTGCTGGCCCTGTTCCACGCCTGTTGCAGGCTCCATACAAGGCACAAAGGCCTTGCAATGCAGGCGCCTTTGGCCACTACAGATCCCGCCTTCAGCCAGGCTTCCATTAGCCCTGTCTTTCATCCAGTAGGCCTCTGTACAGCCCCGTACAGTGGGGCCGTACCCTGCTGATGTCATCGCGCCTTTCACACGGCCCTATTGTGAAGATAGTGGGAGAGAGGGAAGGAGTCTCACTTGCGACTTTCTCACATGCACAAATGGGGGAATACACACAAAAGTGGAGGCTGAAAACAGTTTTCCTCTTCTTAGTTGTGAAAGCCAAAAGAACTCTAGTACAAAGAAATAGAAGAACCCTATATGTGGGTCTCAAACCAAACTCAACTAACTAAGGTGGCATACTAACTGAGCCACAAACTAGAGTAGATAAGGATAGCTATCATCCAGCTATTATTCGTGGGCGGTGTACCAACCGCGTCTCCAGCTAACACGTCGGTGACATAAATACACAACGGTCACCCTGGCATATCGCGAGTGGAGCTCGATATCTCAACACTCCCCCTCGAGCTCAATCCCAATTCTTGCACACCAAGCAGGTCTCTGAACTTGCGCAGCTTCTCTGTGCCCAATGCTTTCGTGAATATGTCAGCTACCTGATCCTCTGTGCTGACATAAACTAGATCAATAAGACCTAGTAAAACCTTCTCCCGCACATAGTGATAATGCACCTCAATGTGCTTTGTTCTAGCATGAAAGACTGGGTTCTTTGCCAAGTGTATACTGCTCATGTTGTCACAATAAATGACAACTGGCCCATCTGTAGACTGATGCATATCATAAAGTAGCTTATGCAACCAAGCTACCTCACATGCAGCCATTGCTGCACCCCTGTACTCAGCCTCTGTGCTCGACAAGGCAACTGTAGGCTGTTTCTTACTGCTCCAAGTGACTGCAGCACTCCCAAAAGAGAACACATATCCACTGGTAGATCGTCTATCAGAAATGCTACCAGCCCAATCAACATCAGTGTATCCATGCAACTGTATCTGAACCCCAGCCTCATAAAATAGTCCATACTGCAATGTGGACTTCACATACCTGAGTATGCGTCTAGCCGCATCCAAATGCGGTTTCTTTGGAGCCTGCATAAACTGACTTACCAATCCAACAGCATAGCTTAAATCTGGCCTGGTAATAGTCATATAAATCAAACTTCCTACTATGCGTCTGTACATAGTAGGGTCTTCCAAAAGCTCACCTGCATCTGTGCTCAGCTTCACGTTCTGCTCCAAAGGAACTGAAATAGGCTTACAGCCTGTCATCCCATATTTGGACAGCATGTCCAATCCATACTGCCTCTGCAAGAGCTGTATCCCACTTGGTGATCTAATCACCTCAATGCCCAAGAAATAACGCAGCTCTCCCAAATCCTTCATCTCAAACTTCTGCCTCAATAGCATTTTCACATGAAGGATATCTTCATCACTATCACCTGTGATGATCAAATCATCAACATAAATGACAAGCAGCATAATCCCTTTCTCTGTTTTTCTCACATAGAGTGAGAAATCTGCCTTGAAAATCTGAAAGCCAATAGTGACAAGATACTGTCCTATCTTGTCAGACCATGCTCTAGGTGCTTGCTTCAAGCCATACAAGGCTTTCTTCAACCTGCAAACAAACTCAGGATGAATAGCATGAACATAACCTGCTGGCTGCTCCATAAAGACCTCTTCTTGCAAATCACCATGCAAGAAGGCATTCTTTACATCCATCTGATGTAAAGACCATCCCTTTGATGCAGCCATAGCAATGGCTGCTCTTACGGTTGCCATCCTTGCAACCGGACTGAAAGTTTCTTCATAATCAATGCCATATGTCTATGCATACCCCTTGACAACTAATCTTGCTTTGTATCTATTCACAGAACCATCTGCATTGTGCTTGATCTTATAAACCCACTTACAGCCAATTGCATTCTTGTCTTTAGGCAAAGGCACCAATTCCCATGTAGCATTTGCATCCAAGGCATCCATTTCTTCATCCATGGCTTTCTCCCATTTTTCATTTCCCATGGCTTGCTGAAAAGAAGTGGGTTCTGGTTCCTGTATCACTTTGACCATATAGGCATAGTGAATGGCTATAAATCCATCATATTTCAGCCTATCCACAGGATACCTAACCCTGGTAGACCTGTGCAAAATAGGCTCACTTCCAGGTGCTCTCAAAACATCCCTGGTCTTCCTTACTCCAGGTGTAACAACAGAAAGAATACCCAACTGATCATCAATGCTCTGTTCTGAGCCACTGGATTCACCATCCACACAAGAATGACCTGCATTCACATCAAACATGGGCTGATCTACCTTCTCTTTTCCTTTTCGTGATACCTGCATACCACTCTCTGCATTGCTTTGAGGAGATTCTCCTGATCTCAATCTGCTTGTCCATGGCGAAGTATGTGAACCACTGCTAGACGACACTGCAGGTCCACTGATATTTTGTGATTGCTGCTGTGAATTCTGTGCAGCATTACCATTTTGTGCATCTACATCAATCATCACATTTACTGGTTTATACCAACTGCTCATCTCATAAAAAACAACATCTCTGCTTACTGTAAACTTACGAGTAGAAGGGTTATAGCATCTATACCCTTTCTGCTGCAGAGAGTAACCAATAAAGACGTACTTCTCAGCTTTTGGATCCAACTTGGACCTCAACTCATCCGGCACATGGACATAGGCAATGCAACAAAAAATTTTCAAATGAGAAATATCTGGTTTCCTACCAGTATACATCTTCTCTGGCGTCATGCCATGTATTGCTGCAGTGGGAGTCCTGTTCATTATATAAACTGCTGTAGCAACTGCTTCAGCCCAATAATGATCTGGTAGATCTTTTTCATTTAGCATAGTCCGAGATACCTCTCCAATATGCCTGTTTTTCCTTTCTGCAATTCCATTTTGCTGTGGGGTATGACTGCATGAATATTGCTGCTTTATACCATGCTCCTGCAAGAACCTTCTGCAGGCCTGTTTCTTTTTCAACCATAGCTTTTTTTTTTTGCCGAAAAAACAGTGCTAATTATATTACTTCGAGAACAAGATACAAGAGGTCAGCTTATAGCTGACGGGCTGCGTTCACAAACCGGACGCAGCCCTAAAAGGTAGCATAATAAATCATGCTCTCACGGAGGGATATGACGAGTGTGAATGAACAGCCATCGGGGTGGTGAGTAGTGCCACCGAAGGCCCTGCGTACTCTGCTCGAAGAAGAGGCCCTGTGTGTCCCAAGCCCGGAGGAAGCGTCTCCGCTTCTCCTGACCGGCCCGGGAGTCTCCCTGAATCTGGTCCCACTGGCCTCTGAGGGTATGAATAATCTCACTCCAAATCTCCGCCATGATCTGGGCAGTCGATAAGGAGGTGCCACCGAGGATCTGCGGGTAGCGCGAGGTCCAGATGTGCCACCCTGTAATGCTGCTAATAATCTCCCAGACTGGCTGCCTCTCCCGAACTCCTATATCAGCCTCTGCTAGGTGCTGCGGGATACCCTCGAGCGGCCCCCACGTCCCCTGTGTGATAAGAAAAGTGGGGTCCTGCTGGCATGCCTCGAATAAATGATGAAGACCAGGTGCGGTGCTGCACCAACAGAACGCGCCCCAAGTGATCAATCCTAGCTCTGGTGCTGCGCGAGTAAGAAGCCCGAAAGTCCACCTCCACACTTCCTGGGCGCGAGTGCAGCTCCACAGGCAGTGTTTTGGTGACTCCTCATCCGCATGGCAAATCTGACAGCATCCGTCCTGGCCTATCTGCCTCAACCAGCTCCCCACTGGAAGACCTTTGTGGGCAAGAAGCCACAGGAAGTATGAGATCTTCCGCGGCCGCCAGCTCTCCCACAAGGCCTTCCAGAATGCCTGCAAAAAGAACCTGGAAATACCCTGTGCGTACCAGCTGGGTCGCTGGGTGGGGGGGCGGCTCTGCATCCTCCCGAACAACCATAGCTTTGAAAGCTTTGAAGTGCCCAAACACTTCACTTTTCTTTTTCATAAAATACACCCAAAGTTTTCTACTGAAGTCATCAATAAATGTGACAAAATAGTGACAGCCTCCAATAGATGCAGCTTTAGTAGTCCACACATCAGAGTGGATTAATTCCAATGGCTTTTTACTCTCTTGAACATGCCTAGGAAAAGGTTTCCTTGCCTATTTCCCAAATTGACAAGCTTCACAAACCTTGTGCATTTCTGCAACCTTGAATTTAGGCAATCCTGCAACAATATTTTGGGCTTGCATTGATTTAAGTCGCTCTATATTAACATGACCAATGCGTTTGTGCCAGATATCAATATCTGCAACTACACCGGTCCCATGTGCAAACATTGCTGCACTCAATTCAGGCATGTCCGCATCCAACGTGAACATCCTGTCCTTCTTCTTTCCTTTTGCTATCAAGCGACCGTTATTTTTCATATCCTCAACAAAGCATCCATGAGGATTAAATCTGACCTGCAAGCCCTGCTCAACCATTTGACCAACAGAAACTAGGTTCTTGGTGATGTTCAGGACATGAAATACATCGGACAGGTATTTCTTTTTCCTATCTTGCATAGACAAAGGAATTTTACCAATCTGCACAATAGGATGTGCAGTATCATCACCAATCTCCACAAATCCTGGCTTTTTCATTTTCCTTGCATCCTGCATCCATTCTGCATGACCTGTCATGTGGTTTGACGCACCTAAGTCAACATACCACACATCATTTCGTTCTTCTGCACTTGTCACAGAATTGGTCATATGCTGCATCATAAATAGATGCTCATTTCTGTCATCACCCTGTCTACTGGAAGATGCATAATTGCCTTGCTGCAATTTTCCATTCATAATGTCATTCCGCTTTTTGTAGCAGTCCTTAGCCATATGACCCATTTTACCACAGTAGTAGCATTCAACATTGCTGTTTGCATTTTGGCCTCTCTGCCATCTACCACGGCCTCTTTGACTCCCCCTGCCTCTAGAGTTACCACGTCCTCCTGCATAGGACTGGTTTTCTTGAGATTGCTGCATATTCTGATTTCTACCACGGCCTGCAGATCGGCCTCCTCTACCTCTGTCTCTACCTCTGCCAGCATTTGAGTAGAAGACAGTTTCTTTTGAAGTTCCTGCTGAAGAAGATGCACCCCCATTTCTCTGCTCTTCAGAAATTAGAAGAGCAAACAACTCTTCAAAATCAGGAAATTTTTCACGGATGGCAATGGATGTCCGGAACTGTGCATAATCCTTTCCTAGACCATTCAAGGTCACAGAAACTAGATCATCATCTTCCACTGGCGACTCAATGGAAGCAAGTGCATCTGCAATTTTCTTCACCTTCATGTGGTAGTCGTTTATGCTCAAATTTTCTCTCTGCACAACATTGTGCAACTCCTGTTTGAGCTGCATTTTCCTAGCTTGCGTATTTGTGCTGTACATTTTTGCCAAAGTATCCCATGCCTCCTTTGGCGTACTTGCATCCTGAATATGCACAATCATGGAGTCCGAAATACTGATTGACAGCCAGTACATAACTTTCCTGGCTCTCTCATGCCATCCTTTGAATGCCTGCATTTCCTGTTGATTGGGAACATTAGGAAGAACAGGTTCTTCTTCATTTCTTGTAATGAACTCTCAATAGCCTTTTCCCATCAAGAAATTCGTCATTCTAAACTTCCATGCCTGGAAGTTGTTCTTGTCAAGCTTTTCAGTGACAATCTGTGAAAGAGAATCAGATGCCATTACAGAACACTGCAAAATATTTTGCCACTGCAAAAAAACACAGCTTTTGCCTCACACGGGCAGATCAGCAAAACTGACGAAAGTGGTATTTCACCACACAATCACTTCCTAGTGACGATTTTGCATCAACAGGCAACAAGCATGAATCTGCAACTCCCAATATCTCTGCACACAGGCATACGATGCAATTTCTGCGGTAACTTTTCACCGACTAGCCGCGCAGTGGTCGCACATCTAAAATAGGGCCTTTTTTTGAGTGCCTGCGAAGAACTTCCGCCTTCAAAATGGGCCCCGAAATGGCCTCGAATCAGAAAAATAAAGTCACTAAGGGCTTAGCCCTTGCCCGCAGCATATACTGCGCTCTCGCCACACCGCGAAGGGCGTCTCAATCTGAGACAGTGCACTCTTGCACTTCTGGCCGTGCTACCTGCAGAGATTTGCTCCCAAACTCGAAATAGGAAAGCAACACTGGTCCTCTTACCAGGACACCACGAACTTGGCTTGCTTTCTTGAGCTCCTTACTACGAACAAGGCTCTGATACCATGTGAAGATAGTGGGAGAGAGGGAAGGAGTCTCACTTGCGACTTTCTCACATGCACAAATGGGGGAATACACACAAAGGTGGAGGCTGAAAACAGTTTTTCTCTTCTTAGTTGTGAAAGCCAAAAGAACTCTAGTACAAAGAAATAGAAGAACCCTATATGTGGGTCTCAAACCAAACTCAACTAACTAAGGTGGCATACTAACTGAGCCACAAACTAGAGTAGATAAGGATAGCTGTCATCCAGCTATTATTCGTGGGCGGTGTACCAACCGCATCTCCAGCTAACAAGTCGGTGACATAAATACACAACGGTCACCCTGGCATATCGCGAGTGGAGCTCGATATCTCAACACCTATTGCAGGCCGTACGCTTGCTCTGCAGTTCCGTCTTGCCAGGTCAGATCCAGGGCTTCATGCCCCCGCCATCTCTTCTGCACAAGGTCTCTTGTGCTGTCCAAATGACAGCTCATGTGCTGCCCATATGGCAGCCCCATTCTCTGCCCATCTGGCAGTCTATACATCCCTAGGTCCACCTCCCCCATGCTCTCCTCATATGGGGGCTTACAGATGGGGAGGTGACCATTCCAACAGCTATTACTTCCCCCACCTTCCTTACCTCCATGACTCTACAAGAAGTAGAAAATTGGACAGGACCTGATGGGGATGCTAGCAGCAATGACAGGGGACAGAAAGTATGGCAGAAGGTTCTAATGCAACAGTGGGACCCAAGGGGCTGAAACTATGGTACGATGGCAGAGCCAAAGATCCAGAGATGAGAAGCAATGGTGGGTGGGAGGGAGGCTATAGTAGGAAGGCTTGCTGGGACACAGCACTGAAGCTATGATGAGAGCTAAAAGGAGAGGAGCAGACTGATACCAAAGAGAAGGGAAGAGGAGGTCCGATAAGAAGAAGAGGACATGAAGGACCTTGGGGGAGGCGTCAAAGAGGCGAGAAGCATTTCAAGCTTAAACAACAAATTATCTTTGCAAGCACAACCACAATATATTTCATGTTGTACAAGTGCATTGCCGTTCAAAACCTGTACCTTTTGTTCTTGTTGCTGCTTGTAATACCAAGCCATCATTGCTTTCTGGGTCTCTGCATCTACAGGCTGTAACAATCGTACCAAGCAAAAGAATCATTCTTATGATTTTTTTTTGAAAATGATTGCACTGTCTTTGACAGTCACACAGAACAGACAATGCAGACAAGAAAATAGGAGCTTTCAAAGTTCCAAGACTGCATATTACTTACAGGCTCACGTGGTGGGGGAGCATGGCCTCTAACTTGAAGCTTGGCTATTATCTAGATACATTGAAAATGTTAAGGATGCAAGATTACACAGGAATATGATAGTTTGCAGGATACAGTGTAATGATGAGGCTGAGGTATTTTACGGTACCTTTGTTTTGTCATTCTTGCCTACATGGTCAGAGAGCCTCTTCTCACGCATCAATTCCTTGCCAGCCCACCACATCTGTGATGTGTCTGGATCCAATAAGTCCGCATCTGCAAAGTGAAAACAAAGGCCTCTGGAATGGATAAACAAGATAGGGCACTACTATCAGATTTTATGATCTAGCGTTTGGCTACAGCAGCACTGCTCACTCGCAAGATGGCCACTTCAGACAGTAACTTGCATCTAATTCATAATCCTTGCACTTCAAAGAAAGGGGCATTTTGTGCACATCTAAACCTTTGTAAGTGCCGATCAATAACTGGTGGACTGGATCATACTGTGGAAGTCCCATGGGAAAACATATCATTACGGCCCCTCTCACATTCTGTATGACCTCTTTCAAAGGACCTGCAGTAAGTGGTACCCTATGTAACACCTGCTCCTGTTTGAAACCATCATTTTCAGTACCATTTGCCCTTTTAGAAAAAATGCTGAGAATTAATGTCAAATTTCTTAAATGCATAGTTCAGAAAAGAAGCAGCATTGCAACTCAGAGTGGAAGCAAGGTGGGACTTTCGTCTGGAAAATAGCATAATGAGTATATGGACGGAGGCATAACAGTCTAAGTCCATCCAAAAAGTGCACATTAAGCATACACAAAGCCTCACATGTCGGAGACTTTTCTTGCATAAAACATTTTTTCCCTTCCCTTCCATTTATTTTGTTTTATTATTTGTTTCTTATTTGTAATGTAAATAGGTCACACAGACAGAAAATGACACACTCGCTGGTTCACTGGTCTTACTACGATGCATACAAATGTAAGAAACTGTCTGTATAGATATTCTTCACCAATTTGCAGTGTGTGAGAGGGCCCATGTCAGCCATTAGCATAGGGGAAAGACCAAGTGGCATACAAAGGAACCCCTAAGTCCAACATAGACCTAAGGAAGATGATACAATTACTTATCATATGTTCTACATCGAGATACAAAAATGCATTGCAGCAACACAATATAAGGCAATCCCATACGCACATGCTGACAACCCAATCACAAAAATATAATGTGTTTAAGATACGAAGAAAGGTAGATATTGTTTTCACTAGGTCAGATAGCTCTCTGGGTCCAGTTCTCTTATTCCTGCTGAGTGTAGTATCAGGTATCAATGCACATAGATGAGGTGAAATAATGACAGGAGCTATAGTGTTTCTGTATTGGCAAGAACAGTTAAAAACATGCTTCATGCCAGATACGTGCCTGTGTGCCTGTCTGTGTACACGTGAGAGAGGGACTTTGAGCTGTGTTTTGGGTAAGACTGCTGTCCAAACAAGGATCATGGAAGGCCAAGAAGTTTCCCTTTTGTATATGCAAAATGTCAGCATGCATTTGTTCATACATGCATCCACATGTGTGTGTGTGTGTTGGGGGGGCGGGTAAGGCTGTTGTCGAAAACAGATAATATTAATTAAAACAAATCATTGAAGGCCAAGAAGTGTTCCTTTTGTGTATGCAAAATGTCTGCATGCATTTATACATGCATGTGTGTGTGTGAGAGAGAGAGAGAGAGAGAGAGAGAGAGCTCCGAAGGGTAGAGTAGGCTGGGACAAACCTTAGAAGCACACACACCTGCCTCTGCCAATGTCTTTTTTAGAGTTTCTGCAACGTCTGGACCACAAGCTGGGAAGAGCATGAAACAACAAGTGCCTCAGATTAAAGGGGGAGCAGAGGGTAGGATGATTCATTCAATACTCATCAGTAAAAAATTGATAGCGTCTCCTCAGGAATTCAAAACTATGAGTATGATACAAATTCATTACAAGATTAGTGCTGATCTAATACTATCTGTTTGATTAATAGCCTAGCTAAAATAATAGTGCCACGTACAAAATCGACTAAACTATGTTGAAGGATTTGCCGCACCATACAACAATTCAATTACAAGATCTACGTTATATTAGAGGAAAGGCCTGGTCATTAGCTGAAAACCCCCTGCCCAGAGTACAGTTACTGATCACATGTGAGAATTGAATCGCCTCAAAATAGATGTCCCGCTCTCTTCACTGCCGAGACCTCCATTTTTGCGATAACTAAAATAGTTTCATGTGGTTTAAAACAACTTGGGTACTCAAATCGTTGCCTGTTAGTTATGGCTTAATATAAGGGCCATGATCCCCACTAGGGAACAATGCCTCAGTAGAAACTCTAGAAAGACATTGTTGGTTAAACATCTAGGACTAGTTCCCGGAGATCCACATGTTAGATTCCAGTGGCAGTTGAATTAGACCACTTTCTGGGGGCAAATCAGGTAGTGGACGCCAGGTGGATCCCTTCATGAAAGTATCATTTCAATTTCTGGCTATTTATGGAAATCCTCTAGCTCCTAACATCTTCCTCATCTCATGACACACACAGTCAGCACAATATTAAAGACAGAGAACTTTGAGCAGCTGAAAAGAAAGCATGCATCTTGGGCAAACCTGATCTCCATTGGTTAAGGAATCCAGTGTGATGGTTTGTCTGTCCTCTTTCTGCTCAATCCGATTTATGAAATTTATACTTTTAATTCTATAGTTCTTATATATGTCAGATTGGTGTCAGAGCTGACTACGCTTGAGCTCTCAGAAAAAATGAGAAATTCAAGTTGTATGTAGATCTCCATGGAAAGGTGGATTGACAGCCAAAAAAGGCCTAATTAACATCTACAGAGCATTCCATTGCAGATTTGTTTGTGCATAAAGTTCGGTCTGAAAGTTTTCAGTCTTGTGCATAGAAGTCCTGGCTGCTATCTAGACAAGGAGGACATGGATATACATCCTTTGTGCCAAGTTACTAGGGAGGATGGGCTGCATTTTTTGGGGCTATCCTGTAACAAAGCCTCACGGAGAACAGATGCTGCAAGCAGGCCTCAGACAGGACGATGCCTTCTTAACAAGATTCTCTTTCAATCTATCTGGTTTAAGCTGCTACAGGGGGACAGTTCCACTGTGAAATCCGTTAGTGTCGGAATCTGACAGTTCCATCATGAATTCATTGGTAGCATATAAGGCCATCCAAACTGAGGACAGCAACCCCCTTGAGGCCCATTCGACGATTTGCCTTTATTAATTGAACAAATTCCATTCTCAGGCGAGCTTGAAATGGGCGATGAATTGCGCGGGACTGTTCGACCAACCTTCGCCAGTACGTCGTCGTGCAGGGTCTTTTCTGTAAAAAGGACCATGTTGAAGCCTCTGGCTAGACTCTGCCTCATCGTCGTCGCTATCGTCGCCATTGTCGTCGCTGGAGGGAGGCCTAGAAGGTCCGTAAAGGCAGAGATGTTCACCTTCCTGCAGCAAGCGCGATATCCTAAGCTGCAAGTTATGGATAGCAACTAACTCTCGGATGACAAGATCGACGCTTTGGATTGCTGGACATTCGAAGAGAAATTGCCTCTCTTCACTCTGCTTCACATGAATAAGCACCATCTCTCTCACTGTAGAAGCTAGCTATTCACAAAAACATTTCCAAATTTTGCTCGGTAGCTCACAACGGCCATCAACTGAATTCCCCCCCTCTTCACACCAACACATGACGTCATCCCATGTGTCAATCCCAATTGGAGCCCGAGTGCACCCGCACGAGCCAAGTGGAGCTTGGTGAGCTCCTCTCGCATTGCCAATCCTCTCTCCCCCATGATTGATAGGTGACCGACTAGGTCACTTCAATGACCCACTCGAGGGCTCGGAGCTGGGTGAGTGGACCTGGGTGAGAGGGCCTTCCCATGCAAGTGGAGCTGAGTGAGAGAGCCTCTCGAGCAAGGACACCCCCACCAGTGGCGGTGAGCTTGCAGCTCCCACGCCAGCGCCAACGCCAGTGCTAGGGCTTCTAAATCTCAACACTCCAGTGTTGTGCCATCGGCTCTATTTGAAGCATTGCTACGCTAGCATTCCAATGGTCCACAGAGTCAATCTTCTTTTTGGTTGGCTCAAACAACCTGCAAAATCCCTGTCAGGCACTCATTACTCACAAGCTGGAATAACAAAAGCCTTCATGGGGATCTCACTTCTAGAGTTCTAGCGTTGGCAAGAGCGCGGGGAGCTGCTCTAAGCTCCTTTGGCATTGCCCATTCTTTCTTCTCCATGATTGATAGGCAATCGCGAGGTCCCTAGCAACTCTAACTCCGCTCTATAAAGCGTCACCAACAGATTTGAAGCTTTTGGACCCCCTTGGGAGCATGTAGACCTTCAAAGCAAACTGAGGCCTTTCTACAATAAGGGCACATTTTCAAAAATTCATTATAGCGCCTTTCTCTACATACCTTTACATAAGTAGGGGTGTCAAAATTGGCCTTCAAAGAAATCACGGGGTTACTACAAGACAAGGACTCTTGCATGCTACTCATAACACGCTCCATACTAAAGAGGTGAGTGCCACCATATCCATGCTCTTATATGCATGCACTCTTCCACCAAGGTAATGATTGTATTGTGATCTTCCACCACGCCCTCTATATGTGGCATTATGCTTGGCATAACAATCTCTTTCAAGGTGCCCGTATTTTCCACAAAAGTGATAATTTCTAGCTTGTGGAGTGTCTCTCAAGATTCCTCTACCATGGGGTGTGGCTCTCCCCCTTCCTCTTGGCATGAAACCACGTCCTCTTTGAGCAAACTCATTTTTGTCCATGTGCTTTGAGGGGCATATGAGGCTCTTCCACGGCCTCTTGGGGGTCCACTTCTTCCTCTAAAATCACCTCTTCCACCCCGATGATAGAGCAAATTGTCTCTTCCCCTACTTGTGGAGGCTTTGAGCCCAAGCTTCAGGTAGCAACATGGGGAAGGCATGGGAGAGGCATGGCAGCAAGATGGGTAAACAGGAAGATTCACATAAGTTTTAATGCCAAAGGGAAAATGTTGAGTTTTAATGATGGGAACTTCCCAACATAAGTGTTGAGAGTTGCTTTTAAGTCTTCAGGCTACATGTCAACAAGGCAGATGACATGGAACCTTGGGCCAAATTATTTCAAGAACCTCCATTTGTGGACTTAAGAGCACGCACTCACATATGCCCTAGCACTCAAATTATTGGTAAGTCCTTTAATATCCACCCGATCATGGACAATGTGTCAAATTTATTACAATGTGAAACATTTTAAGGCTTTTGGTTAGGTCACTCCAAATGTGGGATGAATTTCTCCCTAAAAGGTGAAGATAGTAAGTAGAGTTTTTGCAATTGACTATGGTCTTAGGAGGAAGCAAAAGGAAGCAAGAGAATGGAGAAACTAGCTAGTTGTCATTTTCATACCCCCCTAATGCCTCTCACCAATCCCTCCATTAGTATGCTCCTCTATACATTCCATTCACCCATTCTAAGGCCCTTAATCTCAACAAATTATTCTATACATATAACTTAACCTAAGGAGAAAAGTAATTGAAAAGGCTTTTATTTTTCCAATAGAGAAATTCAATTGATTTCTTATGTGAAGATGGAGTACCCCAATAAAGTATGTTAAAGGGATAGCTTCAAAAGTTGGAGTATCCCAATAAAGCTAATGTTAAATGGATAGCTTCAAAAGTTCATGCATAAAAAGTTCATGCAAAGGGGGGGACATCCACTTTGCACTCTCAAGCCTTACCACTAGGCGAAATGAAGACGATGGGAAAGAAGCACCATACAGGTATGATTAGAGGGGAGTAGGCCCCTCCCCTCCTAAAACAGAGGGACTTCCTCATTAATCACGCTCCTCTTTATCCCTCCCTATGCCCCTGCCTTGCTTATTTTTGCACTAATCAATACATAGATTTTGAAATCTTTCAATTGGCGGGACCGATTTTGGAAGAGGGATATCATGTATAGAATGTGTGAAAGGGACACACAAGACTAGACACAAGTGGAACTTTGTATTGCAAAGGTAAGGTTTCAAATCGCTTGTTGAGGTGCCAACAACGCCATGTGGCATGCCATTTTTCTTATTGACACATTTGTCCATAAGCTTAATTGATATCAAAATTCAAAATGACCATTGGCTAGTCCAACATTGAGACTTGACAATACATAAAATGTAAGGATTAATTCTTACTCTCCACAATACTAAATTTTGTATCTTGCAATCACAACATGGTCCTACAACACTCAAACTTCCTACCATTTAGTGGCCTAGTGAAGATATCATCTACTTGATAATTTGTAGTTTAAAAGATGAGATCTACTTCTGTGTGATGCAACCTTTTCTTGTAAAAATTCAATGTGCTTTGTCTTTGCATGAAACACATGATGATAATTTGCATACCATAGACAAATTTCATGAAACACATGAAACACATGATGATAATTTGCATACCATAGACAAATTTCATTATCACAAATATTATTTGGTATGCCAACCTCTTTGAGAAGAACAAACATGGCATACAAAATATCCATCCTACTAGCAACAATTTCACAATAAAGGATCCACTAAACCCCAGTGAAGCAATGCAGATAGGGAAGTTTCCACAACGGCACAAAAGGAATGATCTTAGCCAAAACCCTCCAACAACCATGACCTTTGCACAATCCAAGGGATTGAATTGAGAACTAGAAGGGGGGTATGTTAACTGATCTGGTTAAGAATATGCCACCGCTGGCTGGTAATGTCATTTGAGGGATGATGGCAACTCTGTAGAGCTAGGATTGTGCCTTGGAGCCAAGTGGACCCAAGATTACATAAAGAATGAAGCAAGAGAGTGGTATAAATATAATAGCATTGGCCCTTCCTTCAAAAGGTGGCATGTTTTAAAGGCCAAATGGTTGACTTGGGTCTTCGATCATTTTATGCAAGTTTGAGGAATACAAGCTCCCTCTTCTTTTAAGAGTGTTGTTTATGTTCTTCTTGTCCTTGCCTTTGTGAAGGCCTCTCATCCCCCTTCCCCTCTCGTGCTTCTTGCCCTCCAACCCCTTCCCCTCTTATTCCCCCCTCTCCCTCTTCCATCTCCCCTGTCCCCTCGCCCCTCCCTTCTCTTCTCATGAGGATTCACATTGGAACAACTCCAGGAGCCATTTGCATGACACTCTTGGACCGTACATGTTTGCATTGCTCCCACAAGGAGCAGTAAGGAGTAGGAGGCTCCATCAGCATTCCTTCAAGATCTCCATGACATGTGAGTCATTGCCAGACTATACACCTCCTCCACCATTTGTATTTAATTATAGCCACTGAATCCATCTAGGACATTATACATTTCATGACCCCCAACATCATCTAACAAACTGGCAGGAGAAAAGGATTTGTGATTTCACAGTTTTGGTAATCCACACAAATCCAAAGCATACCATTCCTTTTTGGGATGATGACAATGGGAGACAGCTAGATTACCTTATCAGTCAGGTAAATGAACGCCACCCGATAACATGGTTATATTACCAATTTGGCATCCTTCTTCAAGTTAATACACCATGAAGGAGACATAAAATATGCAATGCTCAATCTATTATAATGCGTACTTGAACAATACAAAGGTAAGCTTCTTATATAGAGAGAGCCTTTAGAATAGTCAAACCATGTGGGATCCTCTCATCCACATCTCTCCTTGTAGATATCCTCAATCCACATCTCCACATCATGTAGTCCACATCTTAGGGTGGCTACTTTAATCTATGTGCTCATGGCACCATATCTCGGCAGGGATATGAGATGGGATGGTGGAGGGGAGATGGGCAATCAAATAGGCAGATGGAAGTGGATATAAGATGGAGGGGGAAGGCATGGAGGGGATAAGAGATGGGTTGGATGGCGGGGAGATGGGGATACATACGGGGGGGTATGGATGAATTAGGGTGGATAGATAGATGAGGAGATGGAAAGAGAATTGAATTTAATGAAAGGAAAAAGGATAAGATGGAAGGGATATGTGTGAGGGAGGAGGAGAGGGAAAAAGCTAGAAATAGAGTTCAAAAGGGGATATATATGGGTTATGGAGCTAATATAGGAGTTGAGAGATGAATTTAGAGATACAGATAAGGGAATATGGAGGGGATATGAGATGGGATGGATGGAGGCGAGATGGGGAAGCAAATAGAGGGGATATGAGATGGGATGGATGGAGGAGACCTGGGGTGCCAACTCACTATGTAATATGTTACTACCCTTGTCCAAAATCTTGGGTATGGGGGACAACGTCCATATATAATATGCATGGATTTCCTAAAAACATTTCAAATATGCAATGGAAAAATATGAAAATCCCATGTCCCCCCTCCCACAAAATATAAGATATATATCTTTAAAAATATGCAAGATTTTAAGATTTGTACATATTTTTCATAACATGTGAGGCCCAAGGGGGGGGTCTTTTGGATGAGGGGGGGAGGGGGTAAAACAAAAAATACAATAAAATATGAAAGCCCATCTCCTTTCAAATTAATGTAGCTTTTTCATGTGTTACCTAAATTTCAAGATGTAAGGACATATTTAAAGCTCTTTTAGTGTAGAACACAACCATGCTAATTTGAATAATTTATACTCATGGGATATTGTTAAATTCATCTCATACTTAAGATTTTGATAGGTAATCTTACTAAAGGGAGTTGGCGCCCCAGGGGATGGGAGAACCTAATGGTGGGGATATATACGAGGGGATATAAGGATGAATCAGGGTGGATAGATAGATGAGGAGATGGAAAGAGCACTAAATTCAAAGAAGGTAAAAGGAAGATATGAGATGGAAGGGATATGTGTGAGGAAGAAGGAGATCCATAGATAGGAACTCGTATATGCTATTATTAAATATTGAAAGAAAAATCCATAGCTAGCATTTGAAGACAATGACGGATGCAGTATGTGTTATTCTTCTTGGATAAAATATTCAATCATGCATGGCATTCCATTCTCAAAGATGTAGATTCTTTGTGATTGAGAGACTATGATCTACTTATTATATTTAATTTTCTATACGTATTACGTTTGTTGCATGGGAGATGCATGTTTATACAAATCCCATAGAAATCAATGTTTATTCTTACATGTAGGCACCATTGCTATAGTAGTGCCACTTCCCTACTTAAGGATAAGGAATTTGACTTGCTTATCTCATGAAATCTTGTACCTTGTGTCATGATGCATATGTGTGTACAAAAGCAACACAGTGAAGATTTTGGGTGCTAAGAATGTAGAATAGACTAAAAGATTATGTTGACGGAGACATTTCAAAAGGTAGGATGAAAGATCCTATGATGATTTTAAAACTTGGTTTACAACCTCTCAAATTGATCTACACGCTCAAGTAGTCAACATTAGTCTTCGAGGCCTGAGGTGTCACCATTAATTCTGAGTACAAGCTTGCGAAGGGCTGTATGTTGAGATGGTGGGCTAAAGATTAGTTTTTACCTTGCAAAAGGCCCTGGACCTAGAGATACGAGAGATGCCCGAGGGAAGCATTTCCCAAAAATCAAGTGGCGAGCGTTTTCCAAAAATCAAGAGGCAATAAGTGGCGAGCAGAGTGCCTCCCTCATGCATTGCTATAACGTCATGAAATGATGCCATGCCTCTTCTCCCACATAAGCCATCTCTAGTTATGCCATGTGTCCTCTCCCACTACCATATGTATGTTGGAGTAGCATGGTGACAAGATAGAGGCAACAAGATGAACAATGAAGCTTGTTTATTCATTGAGAGAGTGTCATTATATAGACACTGGGTACATCCATAGATAATATCATATGTGAGCATCTAGATCCCACAATCCATGAATCTTTCAATCAGACACCATACTCCTAGATTCACTCATTCACACCTACTAACTGACACATCATCATCATCTTAGATTCAGGCACACTACACACACATGTTCATGTGTTCACACACTCAATTACATGATCACTCACAACCATAGACCTTGCTATGATCCATTACATCAAATTTGTCCTTCAATGTAGTGTGTTAGCACATGGTGGGGTGGAAATTTGTATGTTAGCACATGGTGGTATTTGAAGTCCTTAGGGAATTTCTATTAGGGATTTTTTTGTAGAAATTCTAACCCTCTGCATTTGGAGGATGTCGAGGCTCAGCGGGAGGCTAATCTTCCAGCATACAGATCAGCTTTTCGTGATAGATCAACATACAAATCAGCATGCTGATCAGCATACAAATCAGCATATAGATCAGCTCCCAAAGTTGTGGATGTTGATATTCCTCAAAATCAGAGCGAAAGCTTGTGGATGTTGACTTCCCAAAGCTCTTGGATGGGATATTCACATCAAAACCAGAGCCTCCTATCGGATGGTCCACATGGTCTTCCAGTCGACCTTTTTCCAGCCTAGGCCATCATCAGTTGGACGAATGCCTTGACCTTTTGCCAGCCTAGGCCATCATTAGTTGGACGAATGCCTTGACCTTTTGCCAGCCTAGACCTTGTTTCCTATTCAACGTGACGCTTAATGTGACTTCAATTGGACGAAGACCATCATCGGTTTCTCCCACTGCAATAAACAAAGGACCTTGGTTCGTCGACCAGGCTTGCTTTGATCGTATCGTTCCGCTACAAAATATGCAAATGTAGGCTTCTCATCCGTCTTGCCTCTCTTGCCCTCCTTCAAAACCAGCTCCATTCTCACACAGCAACCACTCACGAAGCGTTTCATGGCAACTACCTGTTTCCCTCTTCTTATCCTGATTATCCTCCTTGCCAGCATGCTTCTGGATACTGTCGCAGGCCAGGCTTGCACCCCAGTCCCTCCGGGTTCTAGCAGCACGCCTCTGCAGGGAGCTATAAGCGTCATCAAAGGTGGAGTTTATTATCAACTCTTCGAATCCTGGGTAGCTCCATCGGTTGGCCTTGACATCGTCACCTACACAACCACTTCCATAGTGGCATTCACGGCAGCAAATATTATTATAGGTTGGACCACCTTCTATGTACTGAAGCTTGCGATCGAGCATGTCTGTCTCGCTGGTGTAATTGCTAGAACCAAATTAACACTTCGCAACACGGTCCAAAGCATCTTAGAATGGGCAGAACTTCATAGTCTATAAGTAGACGAGACCACAAACAGTTGTGTCTTACCTACCTCTGTTACTCTGTTGCCATTGCTGCATGCAGGGATCCTATTCGAGCTCTTTGAAGGGACAGCGGTATACAACAGTGCCGTTAATGGGTGCTGGAACGTTGAGGGAAACTACGGTTTCCAGGGTGGTAGGATGATCAACTATGGCTGCGAGTGGGGACTTTTGAATGATTGGATAGTGATGAAAGGATCGGCCAAAGGTCCACATAAGCTTCCCAAGAGCAAGAGAGGTGATATCTTGCCTGAGTGGAAGGCACATCTTGAAGTTCAAGTTTGGGAAGAAAGCATGGCTTGCAAAAGTGCAACATGTCTACATGGGAAAAGATATGCATCTTCCACCATTCAATCAATCGAGGATACCATCACACTATGAGCCTTTCTATCTATATACCTGTTTCACCTGTAAGTGTAATGAGTCCATTTGGAAATCTTGTGTTTGGTTTCTAAGAGCTCTTATTCATGCCAGGTGTTTTTACTTCGGACTTTGAGGAGCAGGAACTAGTTGAGTCATTCATAGGCAAGTTCACTGCTGCGATTCATGAGGATTTAGGTAAGCAAATGCATGCAGGGGAGGAGTTGGCCTCCTTACGAAAGAAGAATGTGTATTGGCATAATGTAATATACATCACTCCAATAACATCATCAAGCTATGGCCATCTGCAAACCAATGCACCACCAAAACTTCTGTAGAAGAATGTGGGATAGAATAGATGCATCATGGCACAAAGACAGAGAGCTCAAGTGAGGCAAAATCCATCGTATTAGAATGAAGGAACATCCTCCATTATATAGAGTGAGAGGATGGTGTAGGCACCTCCCCTATATCAGTGGCAATCAACCCCTAAGTCAATGGGATTGGTCTAAATCAAAGGAACCTCCCATATGGGGGCCTTTGTGCTTACATCATCACTTAGGTCACATACTAGATACCTCATAGCACTAGGTGTGCTTCTACAACACACACACACACACACACACACACACACACACACACACACACACACACACACACATGTGACTCCCCTAGATGCACACATGCACCTTAGAGCAAGCCCTTGATCATACTTATCCCAACATATCCCCCCTCAAGGGTTTGCCTCTTGCTATGTCAAGGACTCTCATGGTGGTCACACATGCCATCTCATGGTGGTCAAGGATAAATCTATGGCTAGGATCTCATGCTAGCAAAGGTGTCCAAGGGTCAAGGTTTATAAAAATGGGATAGAAAACACACATATTACATGGCCTACATCATATGGTGACCAAAGGAGGTGATTTACAAAAGATAAACACATGACATTCTTCTTGGAGTACCACTCCAGGCAGAGAACCTCAAAATTTGACCAAGTGATGATAAACAAAAATTCAAAGACAAATTGCTCAAAAGGCAAAGTCCTTGTCTTCTACCACAAAGATTGATCAATGCTTCATTTGTTGATGGAGTTCTCTCTTCAACCAGATTTGTCATACTCTTCTTTTTCTCATTGCAAAACTTGTCAGAGTGATTATTCTTGCCACAATAAGAGCAAGAGTTGATTTTATAACAATCCTTCTCAAGATGATTGTTTTTCCCACAATGTTTGCATGCCTTGTACCTGCTCTTTGAAAACTTCACTGCAAGTGCTTCTGTGTGCATTTTGCCCATTCTTGAAGTGTTCTTTCTTTCCTCTTCTTGTAAGGCACTGATGATGCCCTCTAATGTGGGTTGAGGAAGATTCTTCAAAGTAGTAACCACATAGTCAAAATCTTGAGGCACACTCTTTAAGAGCACTGCCATAGCATCATCCTCAGTGACAGGAGAGTTAATTGAGGCTAGTTGTGTCATAAGACTCCTCATAGTGTTGACATGAGCAACAACATTGTCTCCCTCCATTTTAAGTTCAAAGAACTTAATTTGGAAGTATGAGAGCTAGCACCAAATAATATGTCTAACTTATGCCATGCTTCAAAAGGGGATTCCAAATTTGAAATGTGGTGTACATAATCATCTCCCAAACCTAATGCAATTATTGCATAGGCTTTCTCTATCCTTTTTGCATCTGCAGGTGTAAAAGTAGAGTTAGTGGCCTTCCCTTTACCTTTGGTTGTAGTTGATTCACCTTCCTGAGAGGATTGAATTCCTGCCTTGACTAAATCCCATAGATTTTCTTTCATATGTATAAACTTTATCTTCATCTGCCACGTATGAAAGCCTTGGCCATTGAACTTGTTGATTTTATAAGTAGCCATGAGAGGGTCTTACCTTTTTCAGGCAGTGTCTACTCTCTTACAAAATGACTAATCTTGTTGAACAAAGAAATCTCCCTCACCATAAAAATGTAGATTGCTAGAGATAAATTCAAAAAAGCCTAATTGTTTAGCATATTCATACCCAATTGGCTTCTCCCAAAGTTTCTTGATCTGGGTCTTCTTTACTTTGAACTTTATCCTTCTTGTAATCTTCTTCAAGTGCTTAGCATTGGAAGAACAATCAGAATTTGGCATCTTATGAATAGATTAGTCCCAACTAAAGTCCCAACTAAACTTCAATATGAAATTTCATTCTCTGATGTGTACGTTAGCATCACTTCATTCCTCAAACATTTACTCTAGCATCAAATTTCCAAAAACTATCAAAAAATGCTTGCAAGGAAACATAGTATCTTGGAGACTTGAATTCTCACTCCACATATCTTCAGATTTGGGGCTTTGCAGGTTGAAATGAAACCTTTGGGCTTGAAGGATTTTAGAAATGAGTGAGCATAGACACTGTGTGAAGATTTTTGAAAACCCCAAACTTGTCTTGTACATATGTACATGCGTGATTTTCAACTTGTGTGTGTGCTTGATGGCGTTCAATCAGATCTTGTGTAAGCAGCTTTCGAGTACAGCATGGTATCCAATGTGATGGTGTTGATCATGGGTGACATATGTCCATCATAGTGGTCCTTTACCAAGTGTTTATAGGGTCATGAGTGATGTTCTGTATTGTGGTAAAGTCATGGGAGCACTCTTGTACTCAGTGTGGGCATTATGGATGTGTGGTTATATGTGGCAATCAAGCTTTAAAGGCTTTGATGGAAGAGTATGTGCAAGGGAAACAGTGAGCCTAAGTTGGAATATAGGCATTAATGGCCTTGGTCTAAGTTTTGGGGGAACTTTGAGAGTGGTAAAATGTAAGCATGAGGTGGATAGCTAAGGATGACATGGCTCATACAAGAGGTACATGTGCATGCAAGGTGGCTATGTGATGGAGAAGGGGATGCTTCTAGATTGATGAGATGGAAGTATGTGGGATGGCGACTGTGAGTGCGAGTCTAGGATCCTACTCGAAGGGTTGGCGATTGCTCTTGCAGGGAGCTTCTTGACCTGGTGTGGATCTCTACTGTGGGATGGGAGTTCCTTGGATGACAGAGGGTGTGTGCTCCGTGATGAGCAGGACGGAAGCCGCGATGCAATCTACATCAAGAGAAGAGAGACAAAGCTCTTGGAGAGATTGAGAAAGCAAAGGGAGAAACATGAAGAAATAAAGCATGCCATAATGTTGCTAGAGGTCCTTCAGGTAGGTTGTCCATGAGTTAGGGAAGCCGTAGTGTCAAGTGGCCATGCAAGGAAGGACTAGAAATGACAGGAAGTTGCTTTGAGACTAGAAGACATTGGGTGTTGAGAGATCCAACCTTCGGGTGAGCAAGAGATAGATACGATGTTGGGAGTCATTGCGCGAAGGTAGAGACGGGCCATGGGGACAGCGTAGGTAGTATATGAGCGGTGGCTATAGTTTAGTGGTAAGAATTCCACATTGTGTGGGCACAAAGAGACTTGGAAGAGCTCTGTCTATTCTAAGAGCAAGGGAGAAATTGCCGTGCTCTAATTTCTTGGAGGTGATGGTCGATGGAGTCCACGAGTGCCACAAATTTTGTGAGCAAGAGATAGCCACACTACTGAGAGAGCTTTGGAGGGTTGGGCTTGGGCAACAGAAGAGGAGAAGGTGAGGCATGGTTAGTCCTTGCTGGGAGCTTAAAGACTTGAAGGGCAATGCTAATATGTGGGTTTGGAGAAGAAGAGCTTCAAGTGCACTATGAGCAATAGGAGAGGAGGCTGTAGGAGTTTGTTGTGGCTGGAGGATCTTGGATAGCAGGGGTGAGCTCTTCTTGAGGAGTCGGCTACTACTATTGTGAAGTGGGGTGCTTTGGATGAAGGAAAGCATGTGAGCTAGGTCCAGAGAGAGGCTATGACATTGCAGGTTCTTGAGAACATAGGGGAGAATGACTATGCAGGCATGAAAGAGAAGGGTGATGCATGAACTCCATGTGGCAAGTGCTAAGCTACAATTCTTGGATTATCACAAAAAGGTAGTGGATCCTACTTAAAGGACTAATTGTCCGAGCTGTAGCTACATGGTCTCATGAAAAGGTGTGGCTACTTTATGGCCAGATTATTTGGGGAGGGCGTAGCTCTCATTTGTGTGTTTGAGGAACTTAAATCACAGGGGGTGCCTTGATGACATATCTCAGAAGAGAAGCCCTAGTTGGTCATAAAGGTTCATCAATTGCTTGCGACCTGTGATGAAGGGAGCTTGGCTCACCCAAAACTCAAAGAATTCCAGAGAGCTCATGGAGAATAGACAGCTTGTATATGAAATGTATAAAGTCCTTAAATAGTAGTGCATGGTGAATAGAAGTAGTTGTGGAGAATGCTTGCATAGTTGATTTCTAAAAGGTGTGGCAGTAGCACTTGAAGATCAAAGAATTGGCGTGAAGACCATTGAGAACATGTATGAAGGGCTTGCACATCCTATGATTTTGTGATCATGCTACTGGAAGTTGGTGCACTTACTTGATGTTGATGGGACAGTCCCTTTTGGTTGCATGATCATGATGACAGTTGAAAGAAGCTCTCTTGTGGGGTGTAGGTTCATAGCATGTATGGTTGTTTATACTTTGAGCTATCAGGAAGTGTTCATGGTAGTTATGCAGTTCTAAAGTTATCATTTTCATGGGATTTATTTTTCATGGGTCTTCTATGTATTTTCTGAGCTTGATCTTAGGAGGATCTCAGTCAGTAGGAGAGCTTGTCTTGAGTTGTATAGATCATTTGGTTGAGGTTGTATGGCTTCCAAAGGAAATGTGGCCAGAGTTTGGATTGTATATAGAGGTGTGCAGAGATAAGGATATTGAATGAATGCCTTTTACCTTCTGATGGTGTTGTTCACTTGCTTTGAATGTGGATTATGCTCTACTACTTTTGTCCATCCAACGCGGAATTGGATGATCAGTTGTCAGCCTCTGTTTAGATCAGTGTGGGTGATAAAGACCATCTCTAGAGGAATGCTCTGAGCCAGAGGTGCGCCCCATAGGGTAGAGTCTTCACTAGGAGGGCATGGAAAAAGACGCAAGGGATGGGGAGAACCAGAGCTAAGCCATTTTTGAAGAGGAAGGAAGAAGAAAGCTTCAAAAGGAGGTGATGGTGGAGATGTTGAGATATGGTGCCATGTGCGCATGAATTAGAGGCTAAGGTAGATTCTTGCTAATTGCTTGCTCTTGCTGCTGCTCATGGCTCCCCTCTCCCAACTTCAATCTACCTGATTCCTCCTCAGTCATGTAGTGGTTTACTCTTTGGAATTTCAAAATGCAAGCTCATTTTGTTGCTTCATAACTATGGCCATTCCACTTGGGCTCTGTTGAATCACTCCTCTACCTTGCTAATTTGTGAGAGGTTACTTGAGCTCTAAACTTGGGCGATTTCTCCCATCCCTTTATATTTTATGCAGATGTATCAACCATAGTTTGCGAGCCCAAAGCTTGCAATTGCCGATGGCCTAAGTGCACGACAACTCAATAGAAATAGTTGTCATTGGTGGGAACAAATCTCCTAGGTGATCTCAACGTTGTTGCTTCCGTTGACCCAAAGCCTCGACTGCGCTAGATGCCTGAACTCCATCTGCAACTACACGGCCCATGCAAGTTACCTCTTCAACGAGCTTGGCATACTGCTCGACCGCTGTCACATAGTCACTGCTCCACAGACCCCAACCAGGTAGCTCCTACGACTTCAAGTAGATTACTCCAACGGACTATGCCCCTTCAACTGTGCACCTAGCAGCTTATGCAAACAACCCAGTGCTTCCCACAAACTACAGTACCCGTGACTCTTTGCAAAAGCAAAGCTTCCATCAACAACTCGAGCCTCCATGCTGATCTCTAGTGCCGCTCCTCTACGTCGTCGTCATCACCTCTTTAGAGTTTTCTTCAAAGTCTTATTTTTGCTAAGGTTCTCCAAAAAGGCCACGTGGTAGTCACAAAAAAATGACATGGCAGATAGCTTTTGCCTTGGGTTAGTTCAAAGTAACCCTGGGTTAGTTTAGTGTGGTCAGTAAGTGTTGGTCTACTTAACTTGAGTAGGATTAACCCTGGTCAGCAAGTAGATAGGGTTGGTCAAGACAAGTCAACCCACTATACCATGGTTAAGGTTAGGTTTAGTTAATATGCCACCTAAGCACATAATCCCTTGCTAAGCTAAGCACAATATGGAATTCGGCATGTGAATCCTGCGCCACATCATCAAGGTTCCCTCTTCTTCATAGAAACTTTGACAAGCCGTAACTTGCAATCTAGTAGGAATTTGGACACACTCCAAAAAGGAAAAGTGAGCATCTTTTTGAGCTCTATGCGCCTATCAAGTCAAAATCATTGTTAGCAATTAGACATTGCCATTGAAGCAAAATGAAGCTCATGGTAAGACCTTTGCAACAAATGGAAAAGAAACACATGAATGCAAAAAGCATGCCAAAAGCACAAGTGCATGAGATAACCATAGCCCAAAACATGGCATCCACACATAAAGCATCAAGAGACATGGTAGAACAAAGCATCATGCATCAAGCTACATCAAGCAAAGAAGCCAACACCATCGACATCAAGCATTGAGAAGCAGCATCCTTTCCACCTTCAACCCACACGTTTGTAAATCAAGATTGACCACCTAAGAGTAGCGATCAAAGAACCCAGGGGAGGTATTGACATGTAAAAACCACACTTGACCACCTTAAGTAGCAATGTATGCACTAAGGGGAGGTGATGGAATGTAAACTCACATCAAACCACCTTGCAGTAGCCAATGGATCATGGCACCAAGGGGAGGTGTTGAGATATGGTGCCATGTGCACATGAATTATAGGCTAAGGTATGCTAAGGAAAGAATTAAAGTAGCCACCCTAGGATGTGGACTACATGATGTGGAGATGTGGATTGAGGATATCCACAAGGAAAAATATGGATCAGAGGATCCCACATGTGTTGACTATTCAAAGGGCACTCTCTATATAAGAGGCCGATCATGTATTGTTGATATAAGACATTTGGAATAGATTGAGTGTTTCATACTTCCTATCTCTCTCCCCATGGCTTTCCATATTTGGTTTGATCCTCTGTGATCTTTATGCTCATTAAGTGATAGATTAGGCTAGTACGATCCGCACTTTGTCAAGAGAAGATGATGAGGTGGCACTATCAAAGTGAGTTCTCCAAAGCCTACTAGCTCTAATACCAAATGTAGAAGGATGTGGGATAGAATAGATGCATCATGGCACAAAGAGAGAGAGAGCTCAAGTGAGGCAAAATCCATTGTATAAGAATGAAGAAACATTCTCCATTATATAGAGTGAGAAGATGGTGTAGGCACCTCCCCTATATCAGTGGCAATCAGCCCCTACATCAGTGGGATTGGCCTAAATCAAAGGAACCTCCCATGTGGGGGCCTTTGTGCTTACATCATCACTTAGGTAACACACTAGACACCTCATAGCACTAGGTGTGCTTCTACAACACACACACACACACACACACACACACACACACATGTGACTGCCCTAGATGCATACATGCACCTTAGATATAGCCCTTGGTCACACTTATCCCAACAACTTCAAGACATGGATTGTAGCATTGTGGACTTGAGAACATTGCAATCGTACAAGGACAAGATTGCAAAGGATATGGGCATGGTCATGAAGTTTACATTTAGATCCAAATGGGCAAGGTTATCTTGGTTTATGCCTCTGCACATTTTTGCTTCTTTGTTTTAGAATATACATGTGCATAGAACAAAAACTATGTGGTCCTGCAAGAGTGTAGATGAAAATGCACTTGAAGATTTACTTGGGATGAATTGGGGAACTAGGTCAGGCAAAAAAAAAGGTGATGTGTTTCAATGTCACGCATGTAAAGACAATGTGGTTATTAGATACCATTTGTCACACCAAATCTTGTATTTATCTTTTCAGGATAGGTGCTGGAAGAAAACAAATGGCCGGTGGGTCCCCCTAGACTCTAATGATGAAGACAATATAGGGGTAAGTTTGTCTATTGATGTTGAAGAGGAAGATGTCAAGAAAATGAATGTCACATCACAATGGACTCTAAGGGATGTGCGAGAACACCTATTGGTCATCGAGGACAACATGTTAGAGTCCTTTAACTTTACCTTAAATGGTGGTAAGGTCAGCTGACGTGTAACTTTGATCCCCCCTCATCATTGATGAAGAAGAGTACATATTCCTCCATGACATAGAGGTTCTTTTTGGACTACGAGAGGATGAGGCATGCAAAGACCTATTTGGGTTTGATGTTGACACAAGTGTCAAACATCCTAGGGTTTTAGGTTCTGAAGACCAGACAATGGAAGAGTTTCTCTTGATGATGATGGTTTCAATGAAGGATGTACACATGTCCATATATGATGCACAACCCTCTCATGTAGAAGCTTCCACCTCCAATACATGTTAGGAGAAAGCTTCCACCTCCCAAATGGAACATCACAAAGCACTTGGTTCCATCAATATTGCAAATGAGGAAGGGATAGAAGCCGACGACGATGTAGTGGTAAGTTTGAACAATATTTTGTATTTTGATGTTCTTTCGGTATAATTTGTTTTGTTGGTCTTCTAATGTTTGTTGAATTGTTGCAGGAGGCATTTGAGATTGATGAGTTCTCACCTCGATGGGGTAATGTTTGCAGTGCATTTGGGTGAGATCATTCTTTGGCCCATTACCTCAGGAAAGTCGTAGAGCACCTCTTGCTCTTCCACAACAAGTTTTCTTCTCGAGAACCTGTGGAGCTACTGAAATGCAAGGCATTGTCACACACTATCGGATACTCCAGAATTACTTATTGACAAGGTGATTTTGGTACACCGCCTGTCTGCTATCAATGCCTTTAGATCAAACATTCATGGCAGGGCATTGACAACAATAGCTATGTCTTTGGCAGTAGGAGTGGAGGATCTTAGTGCTATTGCAGCTAGGTTTATATCTAGGAGTCCACTAGGGGATTCAAAGACCCCTATTCTCAATGAACTCAAACTAGCTAAG
Source organism: Dipteris shenzhenensis (assembly GCF_047967505.1). Classification (NCBI taxonomy): domain Eukaryota; kingdom Viridiplantae; phylum Streptophyta; class Polypodiopsida; order Gleicheniales; family Dipteridaceae; genus Dipteris; species Dipteris shenzhenensis. The sequence goes on from NC_141596.1 coordinate 18,145,183, forward strand.
AAGAACGATAGCCTGTGAGGCCTATTGTAAGTATAAACATACACTTCAATGGATACATGACTTTAATGAGACTACATATCTTTATTATTTGTTTTAAGTCATCATTGCTCTTCATGAATTCATAATATTTATTCCACTGCATTTTTTTAAAGTCGTTGATGATATATTTACACCATCCTTTTAATTGTGTTAATTTAATGCATTTCTAGCTAATTTAGTATGATTTCCACCAATTCTGGGTATCCAAAGTTCATTTTGTAAAGAATAAGGGAGAGAGATAGGAGACTCAAGTTCAGCTTTCTTCACAACACACAAAAGAGAGAGGACACAAGGTTGGAGGGTGAAGCCTTTCTTCACTTTTGCACACAACAACAATACAATAGAAGAGGGAAATACCCTATATGTCAAACCCTAGAATACGTGGTTCATATGTGAACCCAAACCAAAAACATACGTGGTAGTCTAACTACACCACGAGTACAACTAACATAGGCGGTGACATAAATGATAGTCATCCAGGAGATGTATCGTGGGTAGAGCTTGATATCTCAACACTCCCCCTCAAGCTCAAATCCATCTCACGTACACCAAGCAAGCTCCTAAATCTGCGAAACTTCTCGGTACCCAATGCCTTCGTAAAAATATCAGCCACCTGCTCCTCAGTGCTGACATAGACAAGATCAATCCCACCAGCTAGAACCTTCTCTCTCACAAAGTGATAATGCACCTCAATGTGCTTCGTTCTAGCATGATAAACTGGGTTATTAGCAAGCATGATGCTGCTAATGTTGTCACAATGAATGACAACTGCTGCATGAATTGACTGTCCCATATCTGCAAGTAGCTTCCGTAACCAAGCTACTTCACATGCAGCCATTGCTGCACCCCTGTACTCAGCCTCTGTGCTCGACAAGGCAACTGTTGGCTGCTTCTTGCTGCTCCAACTGATGGCACCACTCCCAAGAGAAAACATAAAACCACTAGTAGATCTCCTGTCTGAGACACTACCAGCCCAGTCAGCATCTGTGTATCCATGTACCTGTAATGCACACCCAGCTTCATAAAACAGTCCATAATGCAATGTGGACTTCACATACCGTAGTATGCGCCTAGTCGCATCCAAATGTGGCTTCCTCGGTGCTTGCATAAACTGACTCACCAGCCCCACAGCATAGCTCAAATCTGGTCTGGTTATAGTCATGTAAATCAAGCTACCTACTATGCGCCTGTACATAGTAATATCTTCAAGAAGCTCACCTGTCTCTGCATTGAGCTTCACAGAGATAGGCTTACAGCCTATCATCCCATATTTGGACAGAGATAGGCTTACAGCCTGTCATCCCATATTTGGACAGCATGTCCAAACCGTATTGCCTTTGCAACAGCCATATCCCACTCGGGGATCTAATAACCTCAATGCCCAAGAAGTAACGCAGCTCTCCCAAATCCTTCATCTCAAATTTTTGCTTCAATAGCAGCTTCACTTCATTAATGTCTGCATCACTATCACCTGTAATAATCAAGTCATCAACATAGATGACCACAAGCACAATCCCTCTGTTTGTTCTTTTCACATAAAGTGAAAAATCTGAATTGGAAATCTGAAATCCAATAGTGACAAGATATTGCCCTATCTTGTCTGACCATGCCCTCGGCGCCTGTTTTAAGCCATACAAGGCTTTGCGCAACCTGCATACAAAATCGGGGTGTGAATTATCCTCATAACCTTCTGGTTGCATCATATAAACCTCTTCCTGCAAATCACCATGCAAGAAGGCATTTTTCACATCCATCTGATGCAAAGACCATCCCTTTGCAGCGGCCATAGCAATTACTGCTCTCACGGTTGCCATCCTTGCAACTGGGCTGAAAGTTTCCTCATAGTCAATTCCATATGTCTGCGCAAAACCTTTGTTGGCAACCAATCTTGCCTTGTACCTGCTAACAGACCCATCAGCATTGTGCTTTACTTTGTAAACCCACTTGCAGCCAATAGCCTTCTTATCATGAGGCAAAGGCATCAAATCCCAAGTGTGGTTTGCATCCAAGGCAGCCATCTCTTCATCCATAGCTGCTTCCCAATTTTTATGCCCTGCTGCATCCTCAAAACATGTGGGCTCTGACTCCTCTAGAACCTTGACCATATAAGCATAGTGATGTGCTGTATACCCATCATATCTCAGCCTGTCAATTGGATACTTAATACGAGTGGACCTCCGTACAACTGGATCAGTTGCAGGAGTCTTTAAATCATGCCTGCTTTTCCTTGCACCAGGTGTAACAACAGAAGGAATCCCAAGTTCCTCATCAAGGCTCATTTCAGAGCCGCTTGACTCTCCATCAACATGAGAGCTACCAGCAGACACATCAAACACTGGAGCATGGTCTACTTTTTCTTTTCCCTTATGTGATACCTGCACAACACTATCAGGGCTGCCATGTGACGATTCACTAGATCTCAATCTCCCTGTCCATGCATTAGATCCACTAGTAGAGGACTCTCTGGGTCCACTCAAGGCTTGAGATTGCTGCTCTGCATTTATTGCAGCATTCCCATTTCCTGCATCTGCATCTCCTACCATAACAGTTGGTGCATACCAGCTGCTCATTTCATAAAAAACAACATCTCTGCTCACTTGCATTTTGCGGGTGGAAGGGTTATAACAGCGATACCCTTTCTGGTGCAGAGCATATCCAATAAAGATGCATTTTTCTGCCTTTGGATCCAGCTTTGTTCTCTTCTCATCAGGAACATGAACATAAGCTATGCAACCAAATACCTTCAAGTGAGAAATATCTGGTTTTTGGCCTATATACATTTCTTCAGGCGTCATGCCATGGACAGCTGCAGTGGGGGTTCTGTTCATAATATAAACAGCAGTTGCTACTGCTTCAGCCCAAAAATAATCAGGCATGTTTTTCTCATTTAGGATCGCCCGTCCTACTTCTGCAATATGCCTGTTCTTCCTTTCTGCAACCCCATTCTACTGAGGGGTAGACCTGCATGAGTACTTCCTTTGAATTCCCTGTTCTTTTAGATATTCACAAAATTCTTCTGAAAAGTACTCTCCCCCTCCATCAGATCTTAGCACTTTAATATGCACACCTTTCTCTTTTTCAACCATGGCCTTAAAAGCCTTGAAATGGCTGAACACTTCACTTTTGTGCTTCATAAAATAAATCCACACCTTCCTAGTGTAGTCATCAATAAACGTCACATAATAATGGCATCCACCAATAGAAGCAGTTTTGGTTGTTTAAACATCTGAATGGATCACTTCCAAAGGTCTTCTGCTCACCTTAGCATTTTTGGGAAATGCATGTCTGGCCTGCTTACCCATTTGGCATGCTTCACATACCTTTTGCATTCCCTCAACTCTGAATTTAGGCAAACCTGCAACAATGTTTTTCGTTTGCATAGATTTCAGCCTTTGTATATTCACGTGCCCAATGCGCTTGTGCCATATCTCAATATCTGCAATGACACCTCTCCCATGCGCAAACATAGCAGCTTTCACCTCAGGCATATCAACATCCAAGGTGAACATTCTTCCATTTTTGTTGCCTTTCGCAACCAAGTGGCATTTATTTTTCAAGTCCTCAACAAAGCATCCATCAGGATTAAATCTAACCTGCAGACCTTGCTCAACCATCTGGCCAACTGAAACCAGGTTCTTAGTGATTTTTGGGACATGAAGTACATCTGCCAAGTACTTCGTTTTGCCATCCTGCATAGCCAATGGCACTTTACCAACCTGCGTAATTGGGTGCGCAGTATCATCACCTGTTTCAACATAACCTGGCTTATCCAAATTTCTAACATCATGAAACCACTCACCATGACTGGTCATGTGGTTAGAGGCACCTGAATCAACATACCAAACATCATTGCAAGCTGCAGCATCTCCTGACATGGAGTTAACCATATGCTGCATCACAAAAAGATGCTCATTTCTGTCGTCACCATGCCCACTTGATGATGCATAGTTGCTTTGCTGCAACTTCCCACTTTTGATGTCATTCTGCTTTTTATAGCATGTATTCTCCTTGTGTCCAGGCTTTCCACAATAATAGCATTCTGTGCTGCTATTTACTTGCTGGTTCCTTTGCCATGAACCACGGCCTCTTTGGCTCCCCCTGCCTCTAGAACTACCTCCATAGGACTGGTTTTCCTGTTGTTGCTGTTGGTTCTGATTTCCTGCACGGCCACCAAAACGGCCTCTTCCTCTACCTCTGCCTCTACCTGTATTCGAGTAGAAAGCAGTCTCTTGAGAAGTTGAGGTGGCTGAACCACCATTCCTTTGCTCTTCACTCAGCAAGAGAGCAATAAGTTCCTGAAAATCAGGAAATGTTTCACGGACTCCAATGGATGTCCGAAACTGTGCATAATCTTTCCCAAGACCATTCAAGGTCACGGACACTAAGTCCTCATCATCGACAGGTGCTCCAATGGAGGCAAGAGAATCTGCAAGGCCTTTCACCTTCAAGGAATACTCATTTATATTCAGATTTTTCCTTTGCACATTGTGCAACTCCTGCTTTAGCTGCATCTTTCGTGCTTTGGTATTTGTGCTATACAACTTCACCAATGTATCCCATGCCTCCTTAGGCATCTCTAGATCCTGTATATGCACAATCATAGAATCTAAAATGCTAACAGACAGCCAATACAGGCATTTTCTGGCTTTTTCATGCCATTCTTTAAAGGCCTTCAATTCAGCAGGAGTGGGAGCAGCACCCAAAACTGGTTCTGCAGTTTCACCACTGATGTACTCCCAAACTCCCTTTCCCATAAGGAAGTTTGTCATCCTGAACTTCCATGCTTGGAAGTTGTTCTTGTCAAGCTTCTCACTGACAATGGTAGACAGATTCTCAGACATTTTACAAATCACGAATTGCAACAGCAACCTGTAAACACAGCAAATGCCTCACAAGGGCAAATAGCAAAACTTCTGCAAAAGCCTCATAGGGGCAGATCTGCAACACTGACGAAAGTGGTATTTCACCACACAGTCACTTCCTAGTGAACGATTTTGCATCAACAGGCAACAGGCATGAATCTGCAACTCCCAATATCTCTGCACATAGGCATACGATGCAATTTCTGTGGCACCTTTCCACCGACTAGCCGCGCAGTGGTCGCACAGCAAAAAACAGGGCCTTTTTCTGAGTGCCTGCGAAGAACTTCCGCCTTCAAAACGGGCCCCGAAACGGCATATACTACGCTCTCGCCACACCGCGAAGGGCCTGTCAATCTGAAACAGTGCACTCCTGCACTTCTGGCTGTGCTACCTGCAGAGATTTGCTCCCAAACTCGAAATAGGAAAGCAACACTGGTCCTCTTACCAGGACACCACAAACTTGGCTTGCTTTCTTGAGCTCCTTACCACGAACAAGGCTCTGATACCATGTAAAGAATAAGGGAGAGAGATAGGAGACTCAAGTTCAGCTTTCTTCACAACACACAAAAGAGAGAGGACACAAGGTTGGAGGGTGAAGCCTTTCTTCACTTTTGCACACAACAACAATACAATAGAAGAGGGAAATACCCTATATGTCAAACCCTAGAATACGTGGTTCATATGTGAACCCAAACCAAAAACATACGTGGTAGTCTAACTACACCACGAGTACAACTAACATAGGCGGTGACATAAATGATAGTCATCCACCAGGAGATGTATTGTGGGTAGAGCTTGATATCTCAACACATTTTTGTCAAATCCTGGAGTAATTTCACCGTGGTGCAGAAGGCAAAAGTGTTTGGGATAGTGTGAGGAGCCCAAATTGCCCTAAACCCGCCACGAAGCAAATTTGGGCATTATGGAAAATTCCCAAATTTGCATCGTGGTGGGTTTAGGGCATTTTGGGCTCCTTATGACGTCCCAGACACTTTTGCCTTTTGTGCCACCGTGAAATTCCTCTAGGATTTGATAGAATTCAAAAGTTACATTAAAATAAATAGTAACTTCAATCATAAACATGGAGAATTCAAAACAATGCGATATTGTACAAAATGTAGATATTTTTTATTGAAAAATATCGCCCGTTGGGCCTTAGATACAAGAATGTGCCTTCAAGGGTAAGGGGTAGTCTAAGTCTTAAGGGTGGGCTCCAAGAGATTCTAGGGCTTCAAGCTTGGGTCCATCCATATCTGCCTCACCAAAGCCATGTCCTTGTCCCACACCGTGATGTGCTTTGCATGGATGGCACACAAGTTGGCATCCTCAAACAAAGTGGTGGTGGCTTGCTCCACAGCCTCCTGGAGCACCCCCATAGATCCTGTGTTGAATCGTACTGTTGAATCGTGTTGAATCGTACATCGTTCTTGTACCTGTGTGCTATCTCCTGTACCACACGTTGGAAGGGAGCATGTGGGATTAGGTCATTGGTGGTCTTTTGCAACTATCTCATCTTCCTTAGGGCCCTCATTCCTGGCTTTGCTTTGTATGACTTCCTCACTCCTGGTGGAGGCTGTACAAGTACCCGAACATGACTTCATGGCCTCTTGAATTCCTTGAACTTATTGCACTTCTCTTCTTTGTGCTGATCCTCCTCCAAATCCTCCTCACCCCCCCCCCCCCCCCCCTTTGCCCTGCCCTATGCCCCTCCCTTCTCTTCCCCCTCCTTCACCCTATGCCCACCTTCCTTAACCTCCTTACCTCACACAGACTCTCCACTTCAAAAGGGAGTACACAAATTGTGGTCAAAATAAGCAAGATATTCATTTCATAGTTGTATATAATTACACCATAGCTTCTGTTGCTGGTTGACCCATCTTCTCCCTTTTCTCACTCTAGTTTGCATCTAATGTGTGACTCCTCAACTCCCTTTGGATTCTTTCCAAGCACTATGACTTCTATTCTTTGATACAATTTGAATTGTTTTTGCAAGTTTTAATGCCTTTGCCTTGTCAGACTTCAGAGTCCTACCTAGTAAACATCTGAAAAATGAGTCAAACATCTCATGCAATGCATTGCTACGAGTAACACCACCACCATGCCTTGTTCCGGACATCCATTGCCGTCCGTGAAAAATTTCCTGATTTTGAGGAGTTGATTGCTCTTCTAATTTCTGAAGAGCAGAGAAATGGTGGTGCATCTTCTTCAGTAGGAACTTCAAAAGAAACTGTCTTCTACTCAAATGCTGGCAGAGGTAGAGGCCGATTTGGAGGAGGCCGATCTGGAGGCCGTGGTAGAAATCAGAATATGCAGCAAACTCAAGAAAACCAGTCCTATGCAGGAGGACATGGTAACTCTAGAGGCAGGGGGAGCCAAAGAGGTCGTGGTGGATGGCAGAGAGGCCAAAATGCAAACAGTAATGTTGAATGCTACTACTGTGGTAAAATGGGGCATATGGCTAAAGATTGCTACAAAAAGCAGAATGACATTATGAATGGAAAATTGCAGCAAGGCAATTATGCATCCTCTAGTAGACAGGGTGATGACAGAAATGAGCATTTGTTTATGGTATAGCATATGACAAATTCTGTGACAAGTGCAGAAGAAAGCAATGATGTGTGGTATGTTGACTCAGGTGCGTCAAACCACATGACAGGTCATGCTGAATGGATGCAGGATGCAAGGAAAATGGAAAAACCAGGATTTGTGGAGACTGGTGATGATACTGCACATCCTATTGTGCAGATTGGCAAAATTCCTTTGTCTATGCAGGATGGGAAAAAGAAATACTTGTCTGATGTATTTCATGTCCCGAACATCACCAAGAACCTGGTTTCTGTTGGTCAAATGGTTGAGCAGGGCTTGTAGGTCAAATTCAATCCTCATGGATGCTTTGTTGAGGATATGAAAAATAATGGTCGCTTGATAGCAAAAGGAAAGAAGAAAGGCAGGATGTTTACGTTGGATGCGGACATGCCTGAATTGAGTGCAGCAATGTTTGCACATGGGACCGGTGTAGTTGCAGATATTGATATCTGGCATAAACGCATTGGTCATGTTAATGTACAACGACTTAAATCAATGCAGGCCCAAAATATTGTTGCAGGATTGCCTAAATTCAAGGTTGCAGAAATGCATAAGGTGTGTGAAGCCTGTCAATTTGGAAAACAGGCAAGGAAACCATTTCCTAAGCATGTTCAAGAGAGTAAAAAGCCATTGGAATTAATCCACTCTGATGTGTGGACTACTAAAGCTGCATCTATTGGAGGCTATCACTATTTTGTCACATTTATTGATGACTTCAGCAGAAAACTTTGGGTGAATTTTATGAAAAAGAAAAGTGAAGTGTTTGGGCACTTCAAAGCTTTTAAAGCTATGGTTGAAAAAGAAACAGGCCTGCAAATAAAATGCCTAAGGCCAGATGGAGGGGGAGAGTACCTCTCAAATGAGTTTGCAAGGTTCTTGCAGGAGCATGGTATAAAGCAGCAATATTCATGCAGTCATACCCCACAGCAAAATGGAATTGCAGAAAGGAAAGCCAGGCATATTGGAGAGGTATCTCGGGCTATGCCAAATGAAAAAGATCTACCAGATTATTATTGGGCTGAAGCAGTTGCTACAACAGTTTATATAATGAACAGGACTCCCACTGCAGCAATACATGACATGACGCCAGAGGAGATGTATCATTAGGGAAAAAGGGAACTCATTTTGGGGCCCTGTAAGAAATTCACTATTTTTTGAATTATTTCTCTCCTAAAAGACCTCAAAAATAGTAAAATACGGAAACGTGGCTCAGATTTGTCAGTAAGGACTACAGAACTGTCAATTCAAAAAGGAATAAGATAATCTTTTGTCTGACTAACACGATTTTGTATTAATATCCTCTTAGATTTTTTTTTGTTTACCAAAGATTCCGCATCTCTTTGGCCGACGTGTGCAGGTCTTTCATTAAGAGTCCATCACTGAACTTAGTGATTGCAAGTTTTCAAAATATTCACATGGATATCGCCACACTTCCACGATTCATGTTACAAAATGACTATGAGATTGAAAAACAAACTTCGCAACCTGAGGAGCACAAAAAATGGCCGATACTAGTGAGTCACTATCTGAGAAGAAGCGATTACACCATCTTCATATCGACTTGGAAGAACAATATGCTCCAGCACAAAAAAGACGAAAGGATACGGTGCTGAATGCTCAACAGCGGGAAAATATGAGAAGAGAAGGGCTTTAACATATTGACTTATGGTGCGATGGAAGCATATATCCAAAATGTCAAGTAAAAAACTCTACACCTCCATTTGTCAATCCCACCACATTACTGAGGTTTTTGCCGGCGATGGACAAAATGGACTCTTGGTTATATTTCAGCGCAGTCTGCATTTGCGGAAACGTATAAAATGATGTACCTACAAGAAAAGGAGGCCAAGATGGAGGAGATAGCCATTCGTGCAAAATTGGAGCAGCAGTTGCAGAATGAAATTGAGGAGCATTCAAAGAGTAAAAAAGAGTTGACAAGAGCAAGAAAGAAGAGAACCGTGCTTGGAGACAGACAACGTAGCAGGAAGATTAAAAACATTGCAAATTTGAAAGCTGGGACTGGTGGATGCAAGCGACGAATTCAGGAAGCAAGGTTAGATTGAAATTTATCATTTTGTATACTCAAAAAGGCTCTCTTCCAGACTATATCTATTTCATTGATTGTCGCAAAATAAGAATGGAGGTGCTGAATAATATAGTCATATTGTGTTGTTATTACAGGAAATTATTGGAGCCTGCAAAAGAAAATATGGACCCGAACCTTCTTCCTGTTAAACAAATGAAAGGATTGCTTTCTTGCGGTGTAGCAAAAGGTTTGATTGAGGAAAAAAAATACAAAACAGTCAAACGCAATGTTGTAGAGGACTTTGTATCCAATAATCAAGTTGATGGCACTATAATCCAAGAGGCTCTTGATGTTAGTGGAGTTAGCAGGAAGGGATATAGTTCGATTTTCCATGCGATATCCTCAACTTTGAAAGATCAAAGGATTAAACGAGTTTTACTGCCAAATCCAGCAACCGTGTGGAGGATAAGAGGTCATTTGAATGAAAGTATAGATGAATTTATTAGCCAATATATCCATATTGAAGAAATATTTCATGGTGTTAAAGGAACCACTGTGTATGATCCTTGGAACAATATATTTTTAGATCTGCAACAACTTCAAAAAAGAATGGTCGAGTTTTATAGAATAACATTTGAGGAGTGCAAAGGCATTTTGAAATTTGTTATCAAACTGGATGAGTGTGAGGTTGTAAAGGAAAAGAAAATGGAAAGAGTTACCATTACATTGATGAATGGAGCGATTGATACATCATTGACTGAAGCGAGTTCGAAGTATTTTAGTGTGCAGTCAGAGAAACACATATGGTGGTTAGGCTCGTTCCAGGTATGATCATGGGTTGTTTTATACTTGATTTTGGTCATTGTTTTCAAATCTGATATAGTAATACTTTTGTTTTCTATAATCTCGCAGGTGAAGACCGAAGACCATGAAACACTAGATTGGGTGTTTCACCACACGGAAATACCAACAATAATCAAAAGACAAGTGCAAGGCGAGAATCTCCATGTTGCAGGAAAAGGTGATTTTCAAGTAGAGTGGCACATGGCCGGGGATCTTAAAACACTTAAGTGCGTGTATAACATTAGTAAAGGAGGCAACTCAAAGTCTCCTTGTCTTTACTGCAAAGAATCAGCTCAAGTAATGGATTCAAAATGGTGGAAGAGAGCACCTAATAGAGATAAAATTGACCCTGACTTCAAGGCCATTCTGGACATTCCACTATGTAATGTTCACATCTGCACATTGCATGGTCTATGTCGAATTATTGAGAAATTGGTATTTTTATATATTGGATTTGCTTGGAAACTCCGTTCCGAAAAAAATAGAAAGGATGCTCTTCAAGCATTGGAAAAAGTGTTATCTGATATAGGTCTGCATGGAGGAGATGTTCAAATTACAAAGGATTTTAAAAAGTCTACCAATGGCAAGGAGGTACCAATCAATCCCTCTATTGGTGGTGTTAAGGCAAGAAGATTCTTGTCTCGACCCAAACACAGTAAGCAAGTAAGGCAAGGTAGAGCAGTTTCAAAGATTAATTATGGATTGTGGAAGCAAGTCCATAATGCTGTGAAAGATCATGAGGCAGATGGGGAAGCACGAAATAGGAAGGCAGAGGTGTGGAGGTCTCTTGATCAACTCTTCATGTTCTGTGACAAAGTAACATGGACAAAGAGTGATTACAAGAACTTTGAGGAGGCAATTAAACATTTTGGAAAGTCAATGAAAGACGCGTGGACAACCTGCAATATAACTCACTACATGGTAAGGTTATGTCTTTTTCTTTTACTTAAGTGTGATCTTCTTTTTTTTTATTACTTACTATGCATTCTTATGTCTTACAGCATATCATATACAACCACCTTCCCTATTTTGTCAAAAAGTATGGATGCCCAGCTATTTGGTCTACCCAAGGCATGGAGAAGTCTCACTACATGGCACGTAATGCATTTTTTAGACACACACAACACTATGGAGGGAGTTAGAAGGCGAATAGTCTGAAGGAAGTCTTCCAATGGTTTTACTGAGGCATACTACAGAGGCTGCATGCTAAAAGAAAAGTTGCTAGCTCCAAAATCAAGCTTGCTTTTCTTCTAGCCCAAAAGCAAAGACGAAGACAAGCTCTAGACAATTCAATTGCAACAGAGAGACATAGACAATAGAGGGAATCGAAGATATTTAGAAACCATAAATGGACAAGTAAACATGAATAGGACTCATTTGTAACTTATTGGTGTTATGTCCACATGTTTTCAAACTCATTCAATAGAAATTTTTTTAGTGGAACAAGTGACTCTTGGTGTTATGCATGAAAAAAATTTCAATGTGAAACATATGATCTAAACTTAATACAATTTGTTTACAATTTCAATATATTGTTCATTTAATATTTAACGACACCACTCTATGTAAATGTACAAATCATTTCATCATCAACTTATTAATCATTTATACAAGATCATACCAGATATCAAAGACTTTATACAAATCAGTTCAAATTTAATATAATGTTTGTGCTATATTCGATGACTAAATCCTATTTCTCCCAGGGCCTGCCGATCGGAACTCTCTTTTTGATCTTGATTGGAGTCTTTTTCTTCTTTATTGGCTTGATGTCGACTGTCTCTTTATCCTTTTCTTCAGCTCTCTCCACCTGTTCCTCTTCTTGGACTGTGTGGCCTGATGCAATCATGGGTGGCTCTCGAAACCTTACGAGCTGGTGTTTTCCATAGCCCTCCAGATATTTGGGGTCCTTAACACCACATGCTAATGCATAAGAAGTGTAAGACAAAAAGTAAGCGGCCCTAGAGGCCTGCTTATTCACATAATCTCCAAATATATCTATGGCAGACAACCTCTCTATCAAAATGATCTTTTCCTTTTGCCATGAAAGAGCATGTCCACCTAAAGCCCTGGACAAACATTTTAGGAAGTAAACAATGGCTTCTCCATTGTTGCTCAACTGCCTATGGTAAATCAAGATCTTGGCACTGCCTAGATCATGAATATAATGAGCTAGGCCTGACATTTTGCGAAACCCAACCTGCCTGCTTCCACTTGATCTCTGGAGGAATGTGTCATCCTCAATTTGTAGCTGCAACATATCAAAGGATTGGAGTGAGACAATACACAACCTACAAAACTAAAGTTAAGCAGAAGTCAAAGTATATGATTTGAAGTACCTTCTCATTTTCATCAGCAACAAGCAGTTCATCTTTCCAAAGATTTATCCCTCTCCCTTCTTCCTTTCCTAGACCATTCAAGGTCACAGAAACTAAATCGTCATCATCCACTGGCGACCCAATGGAAGCAAGTGCATCTGCAATTTTCTTCACCTTCATGTGGTAGTCATTGATGTTCATATTTTCTCTCTGCACATTGTGTAGCTCTTGCTTGAGCTGCATTTTCCTGGCTTGTGTATTTGTGCTGTACATTTTTACCAAAGTATCCCATGCCTCCTTTGGCGTACGTGCATCCTGAATATGCACAACCATGGAGTCCGAAATACTGATAGACAGCCAGTACATAACTTTCCTGGCTCTCTCATGCCATCCTTTGAATGCCTGCATTTCCTGTTGATTGGGAACATTAGGAAGAACAGGTTCTTCTTCATTTCCTGTAATGAACTCCCAATAGCCTTTTCCCATCAAGAAATTCGTCATTCTAAACTTCCATGCCTAGAAGTTGTTCTTGTCAAGCTTTTCAGTGACAATCTATGAAAGAGAATCAGATGCCATTACAAAACACTGCAAAATATTCTGTCACTGCAAAAAACACAGCTTTTGCCTCACACGGGCAGATCTGCAAAACTGATGAAAGTGGTATTTCACCACACAGTCACTTCCTAGTGACGATTTTGCATCAACAGGCAACAAGCATGAATCTGCAACTCCCAATGTCTCTGCGCACATGCATACGATGCAATTTCTGTGGCAACTTTTCACCGACCCGCAGAACAGTGGTCGCACAACAAAAACAGGGCCTTTTTCTGAGTGCCTGCGGAGAACTTTCGCCTCTAAAATGGGCCCCGAAATGACCTCGAATCAGAAAAATAAAGTCCCACAGCATATAATGCCCTCTCGCCACACCACGAAGGGCGTCTCAATCTGAGACAGTGCACTCTTGCACTTCCGGCTATGCTACCTGCAGAGATTTTCTCCCAAACTCGAAAACGGAAAGCAACACTGGTCCTCTTACTAGGACACTACGAACTTGGTTTGCTTTCTTGAGCTCCTTACCACGAACAAGGCTTTGATACCATGTGAAGATAGTGGGAGAGAGGGAAGGAGTCTCACTTGAGGCTTTCCCACAAGCACAGTGGGGGAATACACACAAAGGTGGAGGCTGAAAACAGTTTTCCTCTTCTTAGTTGTGAAAGCCAAAAGAACTCTAGTACAAAGAAATAGAAGAACCCTATATGTGGGTCTCAAACCAAACTCAACTAACTAAGGTGGCATACTAACTGAGCCACGAACTAGCGTAGATAAGGATAGCTGTCATCCAGCTATTATTCGTGGGCGGTGTACCAACCGCATCTGTAGCTAACAAGTCGGTGACATAAATGCACAACGGTCACACTGGCATATCGCAAATGGAGCTCGATATCTCAACAGAGGGGGAGGGGGAGAGCGAGGATCCAAGGTTCAGGGTAGAGTACATGGTGGAGAACTCGTCTCCCTTGTAGATCATGGAGGTTAAGGGTTGAGGAACTAAGGGTTTAGGGGGAGCATAGGAGTGGGAGAGGAAGAAGGTGTAAGAGCATGGGGGAAAGAAGAGAGAGGAGGGAGGAGGAGAAGGGAGGAGGAGGAGGAGGGAGGGGGAGGAGGAGGAGAAGGGAGGAGGAGGAGGGAGGAGGAGGAGGAGGAGAAGGGAGGAGAGGGAGAGGATGGGTTGCAAGGTTGGAGGAGAGAGGAGGAGGAGTTGCAAGGTTAGGACATTATTTTGGACATGGAGTGCAAGGAAGCATGGATACTTGAGACAATTGCTTGGAATACCAAAGTAGAACCCAACACAATGCTCCAAAGAGCATGGGCTTCATTCCATTATGGGGTATTTATACAAGTTGGAGAGTTTCTCTCTTTGCATGTAGGAATTGTAAGACATTCTCTCTCTACATGTAGAACTTGCATATAGAAGTTGCATGTAGGAGTTGCAAGTTGCATGTAGGAGTTGCATGTAGAACTCGCATGTAGAACATGCATGTAGGAGTTGCATGTTGCATGTTGCATGTAGGAATCGTATGTAGAACTTGCATGTAGAACATGCAAGTTGGATTTCTAAGAGGGATTATTCCTAGCCTTACAAGCGAAGCTTTGCCGCTATCCTACACACACATTTTGTACTACCTGAGTCAATGTTGGCACAGTGACAACATACTCCCGGGATCCATTTGATTACCTGTCCTTGGGTTATGGATTATTTTGATTTCAGGGTTGGGATGCCATGTGCGTAACCCAGTGGTTGTTGAGCTTGTGGCATCGCTTCAATCAGCTCCCGTTTATTGTTGTGTTGAATTGGACTCCATCCAATGTTTCTAATAGCACAGCTCCGATGGGATTCATCTTTCTTACTCGGTAGGGTCCTTGACCTAGATACTTCAGTTTCCCCTTGTGTACGTTGGCATTGTATAACAGGACCAAGTCACCTTCCTTGATGTCTTTAGCTTGAATATTTCTATCAAACCATGCCTTTCTTCTATGGTTTTCTATTGTCATGGCATGGTAGTGATATTTTTTATTTGGCATTGGTATTGTTTTTCTCTATGTTTGATAAGAGTTTGAGTATTAGGTGATAACCTAGCGGCTCTCACTTATTTCTATTTTTAAAGATATTATATGTAGTTGAGAGGATGAGTGGAATGGATCATTGTAAGTACCATGTGTATGAATGATAAATACCTTGGTATGGGGTGAGAGTTATTTGTGTATGGGATATTATGGGGTTTTTAGAAAATAGGAAGAGTGAGTCATATAAAGAGGTGGGGTCATGTCCATGTGTTCCAATAATATAAGAGAGGCCACATGCCAAGCATGTGGAAGGCATGTGGAGGAGTGTGGAGTCAAGAGGAATCCTTCTAGAATTCCTATGTGGAATAAGGAGGATGTGGACATATGGAAAAGAGAGGGTCCCTATGGGCTCCATGTGGGGAGACTCTTGGCTTTCTCAATATTTTAAAAGTCTTGAGCATCTTTTGATGGGACACATGGCAAGAGTAGCCAAAAAGGACATGGATGGTGACATACGGGCTTATGTGATTGATGGGGAAACGAATCAATAGGCAGTAATTGTAAATGGGTGAAGGAGGGTGACAAAATCTCTATAAAAGGAGCCCTCCTCTTCCTTGTTCATCATCTCTTCCATTAGGCCTCATGTTGCTGTAGCTCTAGTTTCCTCAAGCCTCTTCCATGAGCCTTCTCTCCCTCTTGTAGATATTCTCTTATGTAGACTCTTGAGTCCATCTCTCTCTAATTTATTCTCTCTTTATGAGTAGTCTTGGAGCTTCTGCTCCCTCTTGGAGTTGCACTGGAGTGGACTCTCACTTTATTGGTAATGAAGGTCACTTCAGGTTCTCTCTCTTGAGTGTCTCTTTCCTTTTTCTAATGTTTTCTCTTCCAAAGTGCTCAGAAGTGTTGTCTATTCGGCTACTCATTGGACGTACATGGTTTATCTATTCCCAAGCCATAAAGGGGGCTCTTCCTTCCCTCTTAGGTGACCTCTGTGGGACTTGGATCGTTGATGAAGTCTAAGCATGGAGGCAGTATTCTCCTAAGTTGACACCAGTAGGAGGAGTAGGTGTTTTTCATGACAATTTGAGCCCCTATTAGTATTTTTCTCATAACTTTTTGCTCGATGGTCTGATTTGGACAAAAATATATCATCCCAAAGCTCTCTTTAAGGAGCATCATCCTATAACTTCACTTATTATATTAGATGTCAAATAAAAAATCTATGACCCTCTATGTGTGATTGTTTCTTTTTTAGATAGTTTTTACCCCCATCCAGTAAACTGCCATCTTTCCAACCGCTCTCTGTTTCTTTCAAAACTTGATATGTGATTGAATATTTATATCATGTCTTTGTTGAAAGTTATGGGTCTCTGTGTCTTATGACAGTTTGGAGAGTGTTTTGAGCTAAGTGTACACGTGTCTATGAAGGAGGTGCAATGTTTCCTTGGAAGCTACCCATACGACCCAATCAGCCTCTTCAAACTCCTCGATATATATCAGTTCATATCATGTTGAGTCACAAGATCTTCTTTCAACAACGAATCACTCTTCTCTTTGGTGCAGACTGCGGCTTGCTAAGATTATGGCCTCCATTGATCCTTTCCTTCTCCCTATGCTTAATTACAACATCACTTGGGATGTTACCATCTTCATTTTCATCTAAGGGAGGAAAGTATGGTGTATTCTCTTGGTATAAAAGATTCTTTTTAATGTCCCTTTCTTGGTGATGAATATCTCTATCACTCAGTTCGAAAGCAGTAGGAAGTGAAGAGGTGCATGAAGTTTATTACCCCCAACTTCATGTCACATGTTTTTGGCGGAGATGCCGGGTACATTTGGTATTGGATTCATCCCACCTTACTAAATGGTCTTGGGTGTACTTGATTGCATGTTATGCCTAGTATAGGCATGTGTTTTCTGATGTAATAAAGAAGATGCATGGAAGAACTATGTTAGAAGAGATTGTAGCCCGTTTAAGAGAACTAGAAGATTGTGACGGTGATTTTCAAGCTATTTGTATGGTCATCATGATCATATCCTTTATGTTTGCACTCTTGAATATGTTGGTGAATCGACAATGCCATTAGCAGAGGCACAATGATAGATTGGGGATTGTTTCATGCACTGGTAGCTTGGTGTGAAGAAGAGTTGAGTCTTTGGGTAGTTTTTGACTATAACAATGGAGTGGTGATTCTCAATGCTTTCAACTTCTTTTGCTATGCAAATGATGAAGAGTATAACATCTTGAAGCTGTTATGTGCAATTCCAATTGTGAGAAGGGTGATTCTTGAATGCATGTATACACAATGTTTTCATGGTGTCAGTTGGTCACTTATTTTTGAAGATTTTATTGAGGATCACATTGTGGAGGGTTTTCAAAAAGTGGTTATGCATAATAAGTTGGTCTTGGTATACTAAGGCTCTGTGGAATCTTGTTTGGGATATTATTTGGATCTTGGTGTTTCCTTTTTGTGTTTCATCATGGTGAAGATTCCAGTGTTTCGAGGGAGCCAAGGGGAAGACCCGGAGTCTTATCTTTGGGATTTTATTCGTGGATGCCAGCTTTTTGGATGGTCCATGAAGGATCGGGCAAAGATTTTGCCTGATTTTCTTGAAGGTGTAGCCTTGAGTTAGAATGAGGCCTTGTTGGACTCTATCAAGGAGGACTGGGACCAAAAGTGGTGGCTGCAATGAAGCAGCGATTTGGGGCAGTGGAGTCGCCAAATGCTTTGATGTTGCTGTTGGACCGGTTCTATCAAGGAGAGGGTGAGATGGTCCTTGCATTGGCAATCCGATATGAAACTTTATGGACAAAGTATAAAAGGGCAGCCTTGCAAGATGTGGCATCTGTATCATTGGCCCCTTAAAGTCTCGTAGGGATGGAGCACTTAAAGATGAGCAAATTTGTTATGGCTATGGAGCCTTGTCTTCGCTCAAAAGTAATGAGTAAAGATCCAACAACATATGTGCAGGCACTTGGCATTGCGACCAAGAAAGAAGCTTCAACTTCTAAGGTGGAGGTAATGCGCACTCCTCAGGTACCAAAGTCCTTTGAGTTAGATCATAATATCTCCCAATTGATGGTAGAGTTTGCTGATTTGAAATTGCATTTGGTTAATGCACGACAACCTAGAGTGCCAAAGAGTGAGGATAGGCCTCAAGATAAGAGTGGGGTCACTTGATATGAATGTAATGAAAAAGGTCACTATCGCCCTAAGTGTCTTAGATTGAGAAAGAAAGAAGAAAAATAAGTATCCTTGTTAGAAGCTTCTCCAGGGGATGAGGAAAGAGAGGTAATGATGGCAAAATGGGTGCGTGGTAAAGCAAAAGAAGAAGAAGAAAGCAAGGAAGAAGTAGATGAGGAACATCAAGAAGAGGAACACTGTAGTAAGAAAAAGAAGGCATCTAGAAGGAGAATTAGCGAGTCAGACTTTCCTTTAGGACAAGGCATTGGAAGCTATGACTTGTTGTCCAACCTTAAAGAAAAGGAAGCTCATATCACCTCTAGTCAATTACTTGCTTTGTCTCCGAAACTATGGAAGGAATGGGGAAAGCTAGCAAGCACAAGAGTGTCAAAGAAGAAAAGTGCCATTCCTGTTGTTCAAAAGGTAGATATAGATATTGGTGATGATGTACCTGTGGTTGATGTAATCATTGATGGTCAAGTGATTTCTAATGTGTACATTGATGGAGGTGCATCGATTAATGTCATGAGTGAGAAGACCATGATAGATGCTGATTTAAAATACTCTAGTACTACCTCTCCTTATCGCATCAAATTGGCTGACAACACTAGGGAGTGAAGGCCTTCCAAGCCAGATGCACGTGCCTATCCATTGATTTTGGGACACAAGGTGAAGGCTATTCAAAAGTGGGATACTGGAGAATTGATTTTGCAGGGAAATGATAAGAAGGTGCACTACAACATTAAAAGTCACAAAAAGGAAGTCAAGGAGGAGTCTTCAACATCAGAGAGTTCAAGCTCTGACTTAACCGATGAAGAAGAAGAGACAGGGTCTAGCTCCAAGGAGTCCAGCTCAGAGGGTGAGGTGGAAGGAGTGGCCTTTGGTCTTTGTATTGGTGTTGATCGGGATGAGTCAGGAGGGAATAAGGTGGTGGTACAAGAAGATTCTATAGAGACACTTTATGTGGAGGATGTGGAGCACACTAAATGATGCCAATGCAATGGAGAACTTCTTGGTGATTCTCTATCAGGTAATGAGAAGGTCCAGTACTTGGATATGTTAGATGATTTTCCATGTCTCTTTGCAACAAGCTATTCATAGGTTCCACCAATCTCTCTTGTGGAGCACAAGATTGAGTTGAAGCTAGAAAGCAAGCCAGTTGTGCGACGCTTAAGGCAATTGGGGGTGATCCAAGCCGAGGCACTAAAGAAAGAGGTAACACAACTACTTGAGGCGGGTTTCATCTTTCTTGTTGATGATTCAGAATGGATATCTCTTGTAGTTGTCACACCAAAGAAAGGGAATAAGTGGCGGGTCTGTGTGGACTTTTGTCCTTTGAATGCATGCACTAAGAGGGATCATTTTCCTTTGCCATTCCAAGATGAAATACTAGACCAAGTAGCAGGGCATGAGATGTATTTTGTATGTGATGGGTATTCTGAGTACTTTCGAATTCGTATTTGGGAGGAAGATTGAAAGAAAACATCATTTGTCACACCTTGGTGAGTTTTTGCTTACAGAGTGATGCCTTTTGGGTTGACCAATGCACCAGCTACATTTCAAAGGTTCATGAGTCAAGTGCTCGAGCCTTACTTGGAAAAGTTCATAAGGGTGGCTTTGGATGATTTTTGCATTTATTCTCGGCGCATAGATCACATGGAGAAGTTAAATATGGCCTTAGCTAGGATTGATAAAGCAAAAGAATGTCTAAATCCTAGCAAGTGTCATTTGGCTCCAACAAAAGTAGCCTTGTTGGGGCATATTGTGTCTGAAGAAGGCATGCAAATGGATCCTGACAAGGTTCAAGCAATCATGGCATTGCCAAGTCTTGAGAGTGTCACTGTTGTTCGCAGAATTCTAAGAAAGAGCAAGTAGTATCAACGCTTTTGTGATGATTTTATAGAGATAGTGCATCCCATGAACTTGTTGACAAGAAAAGGAGTTTCTTTCCAATGGGGTGTGGGGCAACAAGATTCTTTTTAGCAACTTAAGGAGGCCATGAGTAAGGGTCCAATATTGAAGCCCCCTAATTGGTCTCAAGACTTTTATGTAAATTGAAGTGTATCTTTAGGCACACAGAGAGGGAGGAGACTCTCAAGATAGTAGAGAGTGAAAGACTTTTAAGACATATGATAAAAGCACGACACGATCTCTTAGACTTCTTAAGTAACCTGCGTTATCGCAGCTCTCATCATGGGCGATTTGATGCGGATGCTGAGAGAACAATAAGAGCCTCTCAGAGAAATTATAAAGAAACAATTTGTGATTGCTTAAATTTCTTCTTTGCATGTAATTATGTTGAGGATACAGCTGTGGAGGCAGTGAAAGATTGGGTTGTTGAGAAGATAAGAGAGACCAATGATGAGATCTTCTAGACTTTGGGTGATTAAGAAGATAAGAGAGATTGTATTAAGGTGTTTTTTGGCACCATATGGCTTTGAGTTATATGATCTACTTCTTGTACAAATGTGATGTGCTCTTTTTAAAATGTACTCTAGTTTTAATAACATGTCATGCCATTTTTTCTAATTTGATTTTTTAAAATCTTACTTTTTGTCTCTTTTAACAATGTGATGTCCTCTATTTTTAATGTACTCTAGTTTTAATAACATCTCACGTCCTTTTTTCTAATTTGATTTTTTAAAATCTTCCTTTTTGACTCAATGTTTTGTTTTATAAGAGCCTCTTTTTTTTAAATGTTTTATCCAAAATTATCTCACAAAATGAATTTGGACAGTGCACGAGTCCAAAATTAATGAAATAGGTGTTCTTAGTTCCTGAACCCTTTACCTCCATGAACTACGAGGGAGATGAGTTCTCCACTATGTACTCTACCCTAAACCTCGGATCCTTCTTCTAACCCTGGAACCTCTTCTAAACTTTGGAACCTCCTTCTAAACTCTGGAACCTCCTTCTAAACTCTAGAACCTCCTAATAAACCTTAGAACCTCCTTCTAAACCTTGAACCTCCCTCTAACCCTTAAACTCCTCCTCAACCCTGCAACCCCCAATGAAGGTAAAATCTTTCATTACCTCAGCCATGATTATGCACGTTCCTTTCACACATGCATGCACTATGTTTGCTTACCACACTTAAGCCTATGTCTCTCACTGGAATATGACTCGAGGTCCTAAGGTACACGTATACTACAAACGACAACCCTGATATATCTGTAGGTGACAAAAAGCCTCGGAACCCTACATATTGAGACTACCTTGATCTTCCTGTGGAAGTCATGGGAAAGATCCAACATCCATCGTCACTATATGCATATCCCACTGATCGTTGTCGTCACCCTTACGACCATCCGCACTGACCATGTGGCAATCATTATCTCACTGATCGTTGCTATACATCTATCACATCGATTAGTTCTATATTCTTATTCTGCTAATTTGCTGAAAGGTTACCTCACTGCCCACTGCCCACCGCCAAAACTGTATTACACTACCGGTTTCTATATCCATAGCCCTCCGACTGGTGCTATAGAGCTATCTCGCCGATTGGTGCGATACCTCTGGGGTAGCCAAGGAATTAAAAAAAAATTCTATAACCTCAGTTTAGCTTGGGTGTCCCCAGCCGGAGGCATCCCACATGCACTTGAGGTTCGAAAGGATTTTACCAAGGGATGCCATGCCAAAAGAAGATGCTTTGATCTATGCTCAGCTCACCCTTCCTGCTAGTTGGGAATCTCAAAGCTTGATCCTGAGCCTCCACTCATTTGTAGGTCCCCATCCAGAAACTTCATCTAGTTCAGACGAAACAGAGAGTCTTGAAGAAGTGATGCAAGACCCCTCGGGTCTAAGGGCCGGAGGCTCCATTCACAAGAGTAGCCTCTCCCAACTCTCCTGCACCTTCGGTTGCATCCAGGCTTAGAGGTATTATCTAACATGTTTGGCCACTTAGGACGAATAGAGTCGATAGACATGGAGAACCCT
Organism: Dipteris shenzhenensis; assembly: GCF_047967505.1. Classification (NCBI taxonomy): domain Eukaryota; kingdom Viridiplantae; phylum Streptophyta; class Polypodiopsida; order Gleicheniales; family Dipteridaceae; genus Dipteris; species Dipteris shenzhenensis. Next base: position 18,167,546 of record NC_141596.1, read on the forward strand.
TTGTCCACATGTCCATAGGAAGGGAAGGCCAGCAAGAGCAGACAGTTTCCAAGCACCAGATCAGGATAAAAACTACCTTCGCCGATCTAGGTCCCTCTGCCTATGTGAGACCCCCTTAGTGGGAGAACATGGATGACGGAGATCCATGGATGAGGGAATTTTGTAGACAAGACTCGAGTCGAGGGGACACTAGGAACTTCCAAGGTGGAATGCCTTATGATCCCCTAACAGCCCCAACCCCACCAACCTTCATCAACTATGGGGCACCTTAGTTCCCACCCTACCGCCCACTTGTTGGAACCAATGTTACCACGCCCCATGACCCACTGCCTCTGAGAGTTTGTCCCTTCCCGTCTATACCCGTTGCACAAATGAATGCAGGCATGGGTACTTCTGTCTCAATGCTGACACCAGCAACTACATGGACACCACCACCTCGGCCAGGCCTAAGGCCAACCCTGCGACCTATCAGGCCCATAGCCATACCACCTCCACTAGCCGCTCAAACAGTGTTGACCAATGAGGCAATGCGTATTTTGGTGAATGCCCTAGGAAGGGGGGCAATACTGCCTCCACCCATCCCAATATTCCCTATAGGGATGGCCAATCCTTCGAGGAGCCATCCCATAGCCATTTCTAAGCTAATGAACAAGTTCCTAGGAGAAGGATACCTGGTCTCCCACATGGAACGGTTCAAAAAGATTTGTGAAGCCTTTGGTATGCAAGGTGACCTCGAGATGGCCAATGCATTTGGCCTCACCTTGGATGGCAAGGCAGGCCAGTGGTATAGGGCCCTCACCCCATAAGAAAAGATCAATTGGGAGACATTGAGAAAGGCTTTTATTGTGGGATTCTCCCCCATTGGCCATAAATGGAGTCGATCAACAAATTGTATGGGGTAAAATAGAACAACAAGGAACCCCTTTGGGATTACATAGCGAGGATTAAGAACCACAATGCTCGCTGTGAGCCATATGAGTGGATGAGCAATGAATGATTGCTGCCTCGCTTCCTTATCAGATTAGTAGAGCCAAAGTTGCACGACCACCTCATGGTGATGAACCCCACCTCCTTTGATCTATGCAACAAGGTGGCCATCTATATATGTGACAACATGATGGACAAAGTGGATTTAGACAAGGCCTCATCCCCCCCCAAAATAGCTCCATCGGTTAGGTCCTCGAGCATAGAGACAAACAAGAAGGAGGCTAATGAGCCTAAAAGTTGTCGATTGGGGCTCCACATAATACACTTTGCCTCCTCCTAGTACAACACAGATGTGCCATTCCTCCCACGTAGGTTCCCACGAGGTCAACTAAGTCATACATGAGGACCTACTACCGCTACACATTCAGGACCTGGTTGAAACCAAGTGAGATCCCAGTGAAGCTTGGCTTCTACAGAGATCACTGCCTATGTATCTTTGACAAGGGTTTTATTGATCCTCTTGGAAATACTCGGATTCACCTCCCCCATTCATTGAGGATCTCAAACGTAAGTGAATGGTCCAATCTGTTGGATCAACTAGGCCAACAATGGAGGACAGGAACCTCCAAGGAGGCACCAAGCAACCCCCACTTGTTTCCACAGAGAGACAATGTCTGGTGTGGGGTATGCAATGGCAACCATCCCTCTAATGAGTGCCTATACCTAAGGGCAAGGCTGACACTCTATTGTGTGCCTAAGGGCAAGGCTGATACTCTACTGTGCCTAAGGGCAAGGCTGACACTCTATTATGGGGAAACCATGATACTTGCCAATGTCAATTTCCGAGGTCCCTTCCCCAACCCATGTATCAAATGTAGCTCCCATTGGCCCTAACAGCCCCACCTAACACCCAAATCTCTCAAGGTGGTCATGTGGCTAGCTCTATTTAGTACCAGGCTTAGCCAACTCCGCTACCATCACCTATACTAGGTCCCCAACCACTGCTACCTTGCATCGCCCCAGTCAATCAAGTGTTGCTTGAGGAATTGCCCAACGACTAGGAGGAAACGGATCTTGATCATGGACCTCATGATTACTACCCCTATGAGGAGGGAAGTGGTACCTTGATCCACACTAGAGGATCAACAAGTCCTCGTATTCCAGACTACCGCTATAAATGCAAGAGCAAGAGATCTAAACTCGATTTCTCAGAGACCCCCTTAGGGGCGTCACTATGTATAAACCCTCTATATCATGGACATTCAAGGCATATTTCTAAAATCCCTTTTTTGTAAATTTTTCATTAATAAAATGTATCCTTTTTCTATACAAATCTGTAAATTTTTTTGAAATTTGTTTTAAATACTCCCTTATGTAAATTAAGTTTTGTTAAATCTAGATATTAAAAACATCCTTTTGTTGAACTCATGTGATAGGGTTACATATAATGAGCGACCCCCCCGAGGAGACCTCTGCTCCAATGTTACACCTGCCAGGGTCCCCATAGAGCAAGTGAATGCCCCTACTAAGGCACTTCAAACCCTTTGGTGTCCTATTTCAAATGCCAGGCCCCACACTTCTTGAAGGACTATCCATACAGGGACCGTATGCCCACCGCCCCAACCACAACCAATCCCACCCCTTTGTGTGCGGGATGTGGAGCGAAGCATCTATTCCACTGTCCTATGAGGATGCCAACCACTCCACTCACCCTGCCAAAGAGCACCAGCCTAAATCTGCTTAGCATCGAACAAGGCCATGTGGCGTAGTGCCACTACAAGTCATTACAAGGCTACAGGCCAAGGAACTAGGCAAGGCAATGAGGAAGCTCAAAAAGAAGGGCAAGATATCCCCGTTGCCCGACGGTCCCGAGATTCCCCCATAGCCTCTAACGCGATCTAAGAAGGCCATTCGAGTAGGTGATGGTTCTGACTAGGTGCTCATCCAAGATAATTTTGATGAGGAGACAGTTACCCTTGCCACCTCCTCTGCTTCCGAATAGTCTGTGAAGATAGTGGGAGAGAGGGAAGGAGTCTCACTTGCGACTTTCTCACATGCACAATAGGGGGAATACACACAAAGGTGGAGGCTGAAAATAGTTTTCCTCTTCTTAGTTGTGTAAGCCAAAAGAACTCTAATACAAAGAAATAGAAGAACCCTATATGTGGGTCTCAAACCAAACTCAACTAACTAAGGTGGCATACTAACTGAGCCACAAACTAGAGTAGATAAGGATAGCTGTCATCCAGCTATTATTCGTGGGCGGTATACCAACCGCATCTCCAGCTAACAAGTCGGTGACATAAATCCACAACAGTCACCCTGGCATATCGCGAGTGGTGGAGCTCGATATCTCAACACTCCCCCTCGAGCTCAATCCCAAATCCTACACACCAAGCAGGTCTCTGAACTTGCGCAGCTTCTCTGCGCCCAATCCTTTCGTGAATATGTCAGCTACCTGATCCTCTGTGCTGACATAAACTAGATCAATAAGACCTAGTAAAACCTTCTCCCGCACATAGTGATAATGCACCTCAATGTGCTTTGTTCTAGCATGAAAGACTGGGTTCTTTGCCAAATGTATACTGCTCATGTTGTCACAATAAATGACAACCGGCCCATCTGTAGACTGATGCATATCATAAAGTAGCTTATGCAACCAAGCTACCTCACATGCAGCCATTGCTGCACCCCTGTACTCAGCCTCCGTGCTCGACAAGGCAACTGTAGGCTGTTTCTTGCTGCTCCAGGTGACTGCAGCACTCCCAAAAGAGAACACATATCCACTGGTAGATCGTCTATCAGAAATACTACCAGCCCAATCAGCATTAGTGTATCCATGCAACTGTATCTGAACCCCAGCCTCATAAATAGTCCATACTGCAATGTGGACTTCACATACCTGAGTATGCGTCTAGTTGCATCCAAATGCGGTCTCCTTGGAGCCTGCATAAACTGACTTACCAACCCAACAGCATAGCTCAAATCTGGCCTGGTAATGTGAAAATGCTATTGAGGCAGAAGTTTGAGATGAAGGATTTGGGAGAGCTGCGTTATGTCTTGGGCATTGAGGTGATTAGATCACCAAGTGGGATACAGCTCTTGCAGAGGCAGTATGGATTGGACATGCTGTCCAAATATGGGATGATAGGCTGTAAGCCTATTTCAGTTCTTTTGGAGCAGAATGTGAAGCTGAGCGCAGATGCAGATGAGCTTCTGGAAGACCCTACTATGTACAAACGCATAGTAGGATATTGTGTCCTCATCCGTGTCTTCTTTCTGCGATTCCTGAATATGAACAACATTTTCCTGTTTTTCTCACATAGAGTGAGAAATCTGCCTTGGAAATCTGAAAGCCAATAGTGACAAGATATTGTCCTATCTTGTCAGACCATGCTCTAGGTGCTTGCTTCAAGCCATACAAGGCTTTCTTCAACCTACAAACAAACTCAGGATGAATAGCATGAACATAACCTGCTGGCTGCTCCATAAAGACCTCTTCTTGTAAATCACCATGCAAGAAGGCATTCTTTACATCCATCTGATGTAAAGACCATCCCTTTGATGCAGCCATAGCAATGGCTGCTCTTACGGTTGCCATCCTTGCAACCGGGCTGAAAGTTTCTTCATAATCAATGCCATATATCTGTGCATACCCCTTGACAATGAATCTTGCCTTGTATCTATTCACAGAACCATCTGCATTGTGCTTGATCTTATAAACCCACTTACAGCCAATTGCATTCTTGCCTTTAGGCAAAGGCACCAATTCCCATGTAGCATTAGCATCCAAGGCATCCATTTCTTCATCCATGGCTTTCTCCCATTTTTCATTTCCCATGGCTTGCTCAAAAGAAGTGGGTTCTGGTTCCTGTATCACTTTGACCATATAGGCATAGTGAATGGCTATAAATCCATCATATTTCAGCCCTATCCACAGGATACCTAACCCTGGTAGACCTGCACAAAATAGGCTCACTTCCAGATGCTCTCAAAACATCCCTGGTCTTCCTTACTCCAGGTGTAACAACAGAAGGAATACCCAACTCATCATCAATGCTCTGTTTTGAGCCACTGGATTCACCATCCACACAAGAGTGACCTGCATTCACATCAAACATGGGCTGATCTACCTTCTCTTTTCCTTTTCGTGATACCTGTGTACCACTATCTGCATTGCTTTGAGGAGATTCTCGTGATCTCAATCTACCTGTCTATGGCGAAGTATGTGAACCACTGCTAGAGGACACTGCAGGTCCACTGATATTTTGTGATTGCTGCTGTGAATTTTGTGCAGCATTACCATTTTGTGCATCTACATCAATCATCACATTTACTGGTTTATACCAGCTGCTCATCTCATCAAAAACAACATCTCTGCTCACTGTGAACTTACGTGTAGAAGGGTTATAGCATCTATACCCTTTCTGCTGCAGAGAATAACCAATAAAGACGCACTTCTCAGCCTTTGGATCGAACTTGGACCTCAAATCATCTGGCACATGGACATAGGCAATGCAACCAAAAATCTTCAAATGAGAAATATCTGGTTTCCTACCAGTATACATCTCCTCTGGCGTCATGCCATGTATTGCTGCAGTGGGAGTCCTGTTCATTATATAGACTGCTGTAGCAACTGCTTCAGCCCAATAATAATCTGGTAGATCTTTTTCATTTAGCATAGCCCGAGATACCTCTCCAATATGCCTGTTTTTTCTTTCTGCAATTCCATTTTGTTGTGGGGTATGACTGCATGAATTATTGCTGCTTTATACCATGCTCCTGCAAGAACCTTGCAAACTCATTTGAGAGGTACTCTCCCCCTCCATCTGACCTTAGGCATTTTATTTGCAGGCCTGTTTCTTTTTCAACCATAGCTTTGAAATCTTTGAAGTGCCCAAACACTTCACTTTTCTTTTTCATAAAATTCACCCACAGTTTTCTGCTGAAGTCATCAATAAATGTGACAAAATAGTGATAGCCTCCAATAGATGCAGCTTTTGTAGTCCACACATCAGAGTGGATTAATTCCAATGGCTTTTTACTCTCTTGAACATGCCTAGGAAAAGGTTTCCTTGCCTGTTTCCCAAATTGACAGGCTTCACAAACCTTGTGCATTTCTGCAACCTTGAATTTAGGCAATCCTGCAACAATATTTTGGGCTTGCATTGATTTAAGTCGCTGTATATTAACATGACCAATGCGTTTGTGCCAGATATCAATATCTGCAACTACACCGGTCCCATGTGCAAACATTGCTGTGCTCAATTCAGGCATGTCTGCATCCAACGTAAACATCCTGCCCTTCTTCTTTCCTTTTGCTATCAAGCGACCGTTATTTTTCATATCCTCAACAAGGCATCCATGAGGATTAAATCTAACCTGCAAGCCTTGCTCAACCATTTGACCAACAGAAACCAGGTTCTTGGTGATGTTCGGGACATGAAATACATCAGACAAGTATTTCTTTTTCCCATCCTCCATAGACAAAGGAATTTTGCCAATCTGCACAATAGGATGTGCAGTATCATCACCAGTCTCCACAAATCCTGGTTTTTCCATTTTTCTTGCATCTTGCATCCATTCAGTGTGACCTGTGATGTGGTTTGATGCACCCGAGTCAACATACCACACATCATTGCTTTCTTCTGCACTTGTTACAGAATTTGTCATATGCTGCACCATAAACAAATGCTCATTTCTGTCATCACCCTGTCTACTAGAGGATGCATAATTGCCTTGCTGCAATTTTCCATTCATAATGTCATTCTGCTTTTTATAAGAGTCCTTAGCCATATGACCCATTTTGCCACAATAGTAGCATTCAATATTGCTGTTTGCTTTTTGGCCTCTCTGCCATCTACCATGGCCTTTTTGGCTCCCCCTGCCTCTAGAGTTACCACGTCCTCCTGCATAGGACTGGTTTTCTTGCATTTGCTGCATATTCTGATTTCTACCACGGCCTGCAGATCGGCCTCCTCTACCTCTGCCTCTACCTCTGCCAGCATTTGAGTAGAAGACAGTTTCTTTTGAAGTTCCTGCTGAAGAAGATGCACCACCATTTCTCTGCTCTTCGGAAATTAGAAGAGCAATCAACTCCTCAAAATCAGGAAATTTTTCACGGACGGCAATGGATGTCCGGAACTGTGCATAATCCTTTCCTAGACCATTCAAGGTCACAGAGACCAAATCGTCATCATCCACTGGTGACCCAATGGAAGCAAGTGCATCTGCAATTTTCTTCACTTTCATGTGGTAGTCATTTATGCTCAAATTTTCTCTGCACATTGTGCAACTCCTGTTTGAGTTGCATTTTCCTGGCTTGCGTATTTGTGTTGTACATTTTTGCCAAAGTATCCCATGCCTCCTTTGGCGTATTCGCATCCTGAATATGCACAATCATGGAGTCCGAAATACTGATAGGCAGCCAGTACATAACTTTCCTGGCTCTCTCATGCCATCCTTTGAATGCCTGCATTTCCTGTTGACTGGGAACATTAGGAAGAACAGGTTCTTCTTCATTTCCTGTAATGAACTCCCAATAGCCTTTTCCCATCAAGAAATTCGTCATTCTAAACTTCCATGCCTGGAAGTTGTTCTTGTCAAGCTTTTCAGTGACAATCTGTGAAAGAGAATCAGATATTACAGAACACTGCAAAATATTCTGTCACTGCAAAAAACACAGCTTTTGCCTCACACGGGCAGAACTGCAAAATTGACGAAAGTGGTATTTCACCACACAGTCACTTCCTAGTGACGATTTTGCATCAACAGGCAACAAGCATGAATCTGCAACTCCCAATATCTCTGCACAAAGGCATACGATGCAATTTCTGCGGCAACTTTTCACCGACCCGCAGAACAGTGGTCGCACAACAAAAACAGGGCCTTTTTCTGAGTGCCTGCGGAGAAATTCCGTCTCCAAAATGGGCCCCGAAAGGACCTCGAATCAGAAAAATAACATCACTGAGGGCTTTGCCCCGGCCCGTAGCATATACTGCACTCTCGCCACACCGCGAAGGGCGTCTCAATCTGAGACAGTGCACTCTTGCACTTCTGGCTGTGCTACCTGCAGAGATTTGCTCCCAAACTCAAAATAGGAAAGCAACACTGGTCCTCTTACCAGGACACCACGAACTTGGCTTGCTTTCTTGAGCTCCTTACCACGAACAAGGCTCTGACACCATGTGAAGATAGTGGGAGAGAGGGAAGGAGTCTCACTTGCGACTTTCTCACATGCACAATAGGGGGAATACACACAAAGGTGGAGGCTGAAAACAGTTTTCCTCTTCTTAGTTGTGTAAGCCAAAAGAACTCTAATACAAAGAAATAGAAGAACCCTATATGTGGGTCTCAAACCAAACTCAACTAACTAAGGTGGCATACTAACTGAGCCACAAACTAGAGTAGATAAGGATAGCTATCATCCGTGGGCGGTATACCAACCGCATCTCCAGCTAACAAGTCGGTGACATAAATCCACAACAGTCACCCTGGCATATCGCGAGTGGAGCTCGATATCTCAACATAGTCTTCCACCCAGGGTGACCCTGAGGTACCCTTGATCCTAGAAGTGAGCAAATGAGTGCAGGCCCAAGGCCTGGCACCCGCACCCACTTGTAAGGAGACCTACCATGACCCGTGGTCTTAGAAAAGCAATACATAAAGGATGCTTAGAACTTGGTACAGGATTGCCAAGATAAGTTTGAGCATCAACTAAAGGCAGTAGAGGGTCAGATATTATCCATTCAGCCCATTTGATGGCCCATCTTGAGGGGTGAAATCACTCAAGGTGCGAAAAAGGGTGGAGGAAGAGGAACACCTAAGCTTGGAGTAGTCAGAAGCTCCAGATCTAATGCAAAAGATGTTCCAAGAAGACCTAGTGTTGCCTTGGATTTTTTTAGTAGGTTTTTTTTGAGAAAAGAACGTGGTTTTTGAATTAAAAACGCATGTGGACGTTCAAAACACAAAAAATGCATTTTTTACAATCGGTCAATGTGCACCAGTTGACTGGCTATATACTGATTGATAAATCCCAATACCGATAGGTATTTTCTTGAAAATATCGATCGGTGTTGGGATTTATCAGTCAGTACAAATAAACTGGTCAGTGAATCACCACGCCGACCGGTATACAGCAAACCGGACGATGAATCACCACACTGACCAGTCTACTCGAGAAAATACCGATCGGTGTAGTGTGACACCGATCAGTATGCATGGACCAAACGCATGGCATGCATGCATTGGCCACAAAAACCAACTGCTATGTGGACATACCGACCAGTATGTTGAATTGGATTCTATAAAAGGTCCCCTTCACGACATTTTTTTTTATAGTCCACCGAAATTCATCAAAATTTTCTATAGTTTTCTGCATCTTTGCTGTTTTTTGCTCTCCTACAAGCTTTTGGTGAGATTCTAACGTTGCTATTGTTCTTAGTTAGGGCCCGGGTGATGGCTTGCTTCAGCCGGCTAGATTCACCTCAACTTAGTTGAGAGAAATATGTCATATGATTGTGCTTGCTTGCTTCTATGTGTGTGATTACATGATGTGTTTCATACTCGGGGCTGGATGATGACTCGCTTTGGCTGGTTGGATTCATCTCGCCTCAAGTGATGTTCTAGTTGTATCAGGATTAAGGCCGGGTGATGGCTCGCTTCAGCTGGCTGGATTCACTCGTCCCAATTGAGAGAGGAATATCTATGATGCTTATTTATGCATGCTTATATGTGTTTGAATGTGTGATGATTATCACTTGGGGCCAGATGATGACTTGCTTCGGCCAGTTGGATTCATCTCTCCTTGAGTGACGTTCTACTAGGTAGTATTATGATCAAGGCTGGGTGATGGCTCGCTTTGGCTATTTGGATTCACCTTGCTTTGGTCTACTATCATATATTCATATATATTGTACGTAGGTATCAATAGAGCCAGTTATTGTTCGTATGATGGCTCGCTTTGACTGGCTGGATTCATCTCAATGATGACCTTCCCAATGAGCTCAAGATGTGTGATCACACAATGTTGATCTAGATCATCTTGGTTCATTACATTGTGATTGCTATTATATGTTTTCATGTTCATCTTTTATAGCCTATCCTTCTTCAATAGCCTCATAGGATTTTTTGGAGTAATTTGTATGAGGCACGCTTTTGCTTTAAAAGTCCACATTATAATTATCTATTAAAAATTCATGTTAGCATGTGTGGATCTCAATTTTATTTCTTGATTTTTTTGCATTTGTTTTTGTAATGACTGTTGAGTGTTAACGTAATGCATTACGATTGGACCTAGATGTCTCAATTACTTAAATCATATTTGTTGGTTTTTTCATGGACATGTCATGACTCATTGTGGTAGTAGAACCTCACGAGTGCTTACGTAATGATTGTTGTGTGAATTAGATCAATGCCTCTACCTTTCTCATGGTAGCCACCCCTTCAAAGAGAGAGAGAGACAATTGAAGAATTGAGTTGCAACAACTTGTCCATAGGGTGTGCGTTCGACATATTATAACATTGAGTGAGGAGCAAATAAGAGACATTCCGCATACCAAGTCTAAGCTGGGATGGAATGCATCGATGCATACTTGCTCAATTTGATTGTAGCTGGACGAGGCATGGAGAGGTTGAGTGGACAGAGGAGAAAGAGGTTGTACTAATTTCCTACCTAGAGTTCTGGGTGATATAGTTGCACAATGGGAAATGGTAAAGCAGTCAGAGCCCTTGACAAATGCAGCAAGGTCAAAGTTGGATAGGTGGCTCATAGAATGAAAGGAATCCTGTGCTGCCATTCCTAGGAAAAATTGAAAGGAAAAAAGTGCAGCCGGTAGACTATCGAGCGTCTCCATGCAATATTATACCCAAGTTGACGTGGCTCATCAGAAAAAATAAACACGAGAAGTCAAGATGGCAAGGCACAAATGGACTTGTGCATGAAGTTTGCTTACAGGTGCTCTACAACGGTACACTTCCCACTAGTTGCATTGACAATTCTTGAGGAATTAGGTGGGGGGTGGAAGGAAATGTGTACGGGTTAAGATAGAGGGTGTGCCAAGTTTCAAGCCAACCCTATCTTACGCTGGCAAGAAGTTGAGGCATGATACTGCTATGCACATAGATCGTTGAAGATAGAGCTGGCAATGACTGTAATGCATAGGTCCATGTGTTGTGCAATTGGTTACACACACATTAGCAATCTTTGGTTAATCAATCCATACTTAAATGGAGGTAGTACTCATGAGCCTACCTTCGATGTATCATTATTATCCAAACTGGGCAAGGCGAGGCAACCCAACCCCACAATGCATGGCATGATACACCGAGTCAGATGCAAGCACACCTATTTTGTAAGACTGATCTTGCCATTTGCATAGCTATTGCTAGTGCGATGAATGTAGTGCACAACCAGACACAGTGATTTGAATGCAGGAAACTATGTGTTGGATTTCACACCAGATGGGAAATCTGTGCAGGTAAGCATTATTGATTGGGGAAGGTGTCTCCACAGAACTGAGAGCAAGATCGAGACGTTCAAGCGCATGCTCCAAAGTTAATATTTGCACCAGAGCTTTACACAAGAAATCATGCTTTTCCTCAATCAAATGGTGTATGGTTAGACATGTCAGATTGCTATGCTATCGATTGGTTACTTGGCAAAATAGCCAACTTCCTTGTGGGGTGTAGTCGGCACTATCAGATGAACTATACTCGAGGCATGTAATCAAGCTATTGTGGGATTGTAAATTCCACGTGCTAGAATGAACCTCCGGAATGGATGACAATGGAACTGCTGTTGCTAACTAAACTTCACGCACACCGTGTTGATGAAAATGACACAATGCGTCCAATGGACGATATGAAAACTTTTCTATAAAATTTTCATTTGCAATTCATCATATTTCCATTTCCAACTCATCATATTTCCATTTGCAAGTCTTGTAGTTTTTAAATATTCCTAAAATAAATTTTGCACTATTTTGAAATGGATTTATGTTTTTTCATTGGTTCTTTAAGATTTATGTTTTTTCATTGGTTGTTTAGGATTTATGTTTTGAAATTTTGAGAAAACAATCTTCTGCAATAGGATGAGAAGCAGATATGTTTAAATGTATGTATGTATCATGTCCTGAACTCGTATATTTGTTATTATGTTTAGGGTTTAGCACTTCACCAAAAAAATGGAATCGTCATCAAGAACACCCTCTCGACCATCCACACAGGTCGAGTACGAAGCCCAAGATGAACACACTCATGGTAGTCAATCGATGCAATTCATGATGGACATGGATGATGCTACCATGCATCTATCACTAAAAGAGCAAACAAAGGCAATTGCCCAAGCCAGTATTTTCCACAACCCTAATGGCATGAAGTATGCGGCTATACGTCTCCTCATCTCAGATGATGATTTAGAGACCATATGGGATTGTAGCAAAAATGCTCCTAAACATGGGTGATGGTCCCTTACGCAATGTTATAATGAAGCCATGAAAGAGAATGCACAATGCATCTCGGAGATGATTTTTGCAAGGAAATTTCGCTTAGAAATTCCCAAATACTTTGCAAAGATGCTATATGCAAAGTTTGTGCTTGGGTGTGAAGTGGACTTTGCCTCAAACACTCGAGCATGTGAGGATCTACGTACACCAAGCGGAGCCAGGGTAGTCGAGAACCTCCACAAAGCATTGGTACTCCAGTCTTAGGTGAATATAATATTTTAAATATGTCAATCATTTACTTTGAGTTTTTTTGAAGAATTCCAACCCAACATCAATTGATAAGTTTGTATGTGACTTTATTGAATGTGTAGCCTCTATCACAAGTTTAGATCTCTATATAAATGTCAAAGAGGGAGCTAGACAGGAAACATGTATTGAGCGAGATGTCACATTTATGGCTGCCAATGTACGAGATGCAATAGCAGAGCATCGACGAGTGTTGCAAGAACTTGAGCAGGTGGGAAGCGACAATGAAAGAATGCATGCACTATTATCCCAAACTGGTCAGCAGCTTGATATCAAGAATGCATACACAGAGACGTGCATAATAGTAAGCAATTATTCTCAGCAAGCGCATGATGCACAAGCCGCCTTGCAACATATTGAAGATGAGGGCATAGTCTCCACAATCAGTCATGATTTTGTTGGCCTTGCCGTGTGCAAACTGTCCAGGATACCTAGAACATTACAATACATCGTGGACGGGCCATGTTGTCCAATCTGCTAGGATCGTTTTGATAGGGAAATAGGATACTATGCCCTCCGTTGTGATCATCGCTTTCACCTTGTTTGTTTGGTGAATACCTTAAAGGTGAGAAGTGCATGTGTGGCATGCAATGCTCCTGTGGCATGTGAGTTGTATGACATGCTCAGCATCGATGCAACATACTCTCCCGATCCAAGGCTACGTTCAATTTAAATGCTAAGGAGAGGAAGATTTTTGTATCCAAACATATTTATAATATAAAATTAATTTTTGGGCAAGTACTGATATCTATTTGCAATAAATATTTTGAAGGTTTGTTTCAAAGGTGTATTGATTTAATATTTTTGTTACAATGGTGTATTCTCAATTCTGTATAAATTTGTTTACGATGATAATTGAAATGTATGTTATTCTCATAAATGTAATACTTTGTTTTAGTAGTCGATCATCTCCATCATCCATGGCGATCTTCCTCACAATACTAATGCTTATTGTCGCTAGCATGGTGCTCAAGATAATGATTGTTTGCCGCTGTTTCATCGTGCTATATTGCCATGGGCTGCATTTTCCACTGGGCACTCAAAGAACCCACGTACCAGCCACCGCAGGGTCTACTCAAGGAACTTTAATAAGAGATCATAGTTTGAAAATAATAATTTTGTAACAACTACATCCTTCATTGTTTTACTACTACTTTCTAAGCTAGGAGAAATTGTTAATCTAATATCCTTAGTCCTCAATATTGTTTTTTCCTATGTATATTGAACTATGGGGTCTGAATTCTAATAAAAGCTACAAATTAAAACGGATGTAATATAATCATACCTAATTTGATTTACCTAATAATCTATAAAATATAAGGGCAGTGAACCTATGTATATCACTATCTTTCCACACCATACGCAACATAATTTTGCAAGTTGCTATGAGCCGATAATTGCGAGCTCCACAATTGGCTAGACTTCAAGCGAGATGCAAACGGCTGACATAAGCGAGCCTGCAACCGGCTCAAAGTCAAATATTTCCTCATCACTCTTGAATACTAGTTTGTAGAGTTTCAGTAATATATAGTATGAATTTTAACCACATACGAGATGTTCCAGGTTGGCTTAAGCGAACCTCCATCCAGCACGTGGTATAATATTATTCATCAACAAACGAGTTGTTACAGGTCAACTTAAGCGAACCTCCAACCGGCCCATTGACTTTTTATTTAGGTATAGTTACAAGCTATAGCTACATGCTTATAAATAAATACATATGCTAAAAGTAAGAAAATCATACATGCAAACATAAACTATTCCAAAAGTAAATCATTTCATTCACTAATATCTACTCTACCATTTTCCTAAATTTTGTTAGTATCTATGTACTATATTTCATGCATCTAGGATGAAATCATAAGTTATGAAACAAAACTAAAATTCCAAGCCATGCAACTACCTAGTCCTAAGTGATAAATCATGCCAAAGAGTTTACAATCTAGACAAGTAACAACTTCTATACGTCATGCATAAAATCAAAATCACCTATTTTTTCAAACCTAAGTACAATATCACATGCAACTACCTTACTCTTCATCTATAAGTTATGAAACTAAATTAAAATTCCAAGCCATGAAACTACCTAGTTGTTGGCTCTTTCCTACAGCTTTTGTAGGAAGAGCAGGGTATTCTCAGTATGTAGGGTTCCGAGGCTTTTTGTCACACCTACAGATATATCGAGGTTGTCATTTGTAGTATACGTGTAGCTTAGGACCTCGAGTCATGTTCCGGTGAGAGACGTAGGCTTAAGTGTGGTAAGCAAACATAGTGCATGCAAGTGTAAAAGGAATGTGTATCATCATGGTTGAGGTAGTGAAGGCTTTCGCCTTCAGTGGGGGTTGCAGGGTTTAGGAGGAGTTTAAGGGTTAGAAGGAGGTTCCAGGGTTAGAAGGAGTTCCAAAGTTTAGAAGGAGGTTCCAAGGTTAGAAGGAGTTTTAAGGTTTAGAAGGAGGTTCGGAAAGAGAGAGAGAAAGAAAGAGAGAGGGGGAGGGAGAGAGAGAGAGAGAGAGAGAGAGAGAGAGAGAGAGAGAGAGAGAGGGGGGGGGGGAGGGGGAGAGGGGGTGGTGGAGATGGAGGGGGGAGGGGGGAGGGGGGGAGGGGGAGGGGGTGGTGGAGATGGAGGGGGGGGGAAGGGGGATGGGGTGGTGGAGATGGAGGGGGGGAGGGGAAGGGGGTGGTGGAGATGGAGGGGGGGAGGGGGAAGGGGGTGGTGGAGATGGAGGGGGGGGAAAGGGGGGAGGGGATGGTGGAGATGGAGGGTGGGAGGGGGTGGTGTAGATGGAGGGGGGAAGGGGGAGGGGGTGATGGAGATGGAGGGGGGGGAAAAGGGGGAGGGGATGGTGGAGATGGAGGGGGGAGGGGGGGAAGAAAGAGGTGGTGGATGTGGGAGGGGTGGAGGGGGGAGGGGGTGGTGGAGATGGAGGGGGGAGGGGGAGGTGGTGGTGGAAGGGGGGGGGAAGAGAGAAGGAAAAAAACTTGGATGGAAAACTTGACGAAAATCCAAAGGGAGGAAGAGGTGGTCACCTGAATGCTCTCCAAGTCTTTCTCGATGTAACGGGAGTGTCAAGGACCAATGGACGGTTGGTGGATGGCTAGGTTATCGCTGTGAGATGGGCTCAAAGTCACTTACCATGTGAGGATGGGAGTAGGGTGGTGGTCGATGGAGAGGGAGAAGTGTCTTGCATAGGGCTCGGAATGAGGAAGAGGATGGAGGCAAAATGTGAAAGATGAAGAATGAGGGGGTGGAGTGGGTTTTTATAGGAAATGGGTTTAGGTTTGGGGTTAAACCCTATACTCTTCCTAAGCTGTAACTTTTTATGGATAGCTCGGTTGGCTCTTTTGCAAATAGGTGAAATGATCAAAATTACAAGCTCTATGCATTCATGTCCACTACCTAGCATGATTGTTTATCAAGTGGCTTCTATTTAAGAAATAAAGAAAATTTCTTAAGGTAGTAAGCCAAGGTTGATGCTTGGGGTTGATATGTTTGGCTAGAAATGGAAAAAAAAATTAGTTTCCTTGCCCTTGAGTGTTATGTTCATGAAAGTTCGAAGAGTTTGTTTTTTTACACATACTTGCGTATGTTTACTCGGTGATTGGTAATTTTTACTACACTCATAGTGATCATGCATGCTTTCACCCTTTTGGTGGGTGGGTGAGTGAGTGATGGCTTGGTAATTTTAACTGCCAGCCCGGTGGAATCATAGCCATGATAGACGTGGCTATAATCGCTCATTACCATGCACTCTAGTACGCTACTCCAACATGCAATCTTGGTGATTGCTAATTTTTTCTACACTCGTAGTGATCACACATGCTTAAGTCAGGTAGTGGGTAAGCGGTGGTTGATAATTTTAACTGCTAGCCCGGTGGAATCGTAGCCATGATAGACATGGCCAGAGCCACCACCATTGGGCAGTAATTCCCACAAAAGTAAATCATGAAGCCTAATCACCTCTAATCCCTCATTACCATGCCTTCTAGTAATCTCCTGAGTATGGAAGCCTGGTGTTGGTAATTTATTGCACTCATAATAATCATGCAAGCAAGCCCGATGGTGGTAGTTGGAAGGTGAGTAATTGTGAGCCACTCAGAGTGGATGGGAATTAACTGCCAGCCCGGTGGGTCTTAGCCATGCCACCACAGACGTGGCTAGGAATCTTAGATGTCATCACCCTTCATCTCCACCACCACCTCTCCCCCTTCCCCCTCCCCCTTCCATCTCCACCACCCCCTCTCCCCCTCCCCCTTCCCCCTATTGAGATATCGAGCTCGATATGCCAGGGTGACTGTTGTGCATTTATGTCACCGACTTGTTAGCTACATATGCGGTTGGTACACCGCCCACAAATAATAGCTGGATGACAGCTATCCTTATCTACACTAGTTCGTGGCTCAGTTAGTATGCCACCTTAGTTAGTTGAGTTTGGTTTTGAGACCCACATATAGGGTCTTCTATTTCTTTGTACTTGAGTTCTTTTGGCTTACACAACTAAGAAGAGGAAAACTGTTTTCAGCCTCCACCTGTGTGTGTATTCCCCCATTATGATTATGAGAAAGCCTCAAGTGAGACTCCTTCCCTCTCTCCCACTATCTTCACATGGT
The DNA here is from genome assembly GCF_047967505.1 of Dipteris shenzhenensis. Taxonomy (NCBI): domain Eukaryota; kingdom Viridiplantae; phylum Streptophyta; class Polypodiopsida; order Gleicheniales; family Dipteridaceae; genus Dipteris; species Dipteris shenzhenensis. Next base: position 18,184,831 of record NC_141596.1, read on the forward strand.
ATCAGAGCCTTGTTTGTGGTAAGGAGCTCAAGAAAGCAAACCAAGTTCGCAGTGTCCTGGTAAGAGGACCAGTGTTGCTTTCCTTTTTCGAGTTTGGGAGCAAATCTCTACAGGTAGCACAGCCGGAAGTGCAAGAGTGCACTGGTCTCAGATTGAGACGCCCTTCGCGGTGTGGCGAGAGGGCATTATATGCTGCGGGCAAGGGCGAAGCCCTCGATGAATTTATTTTTCTGATTCGAGGTCATTTCGGGGACCGTTTTGGAGGCGGAAGTTCTCCGCAGGCACTCAAAAAAAGGCCCTGTTTTTGCTGTGCGACCACTGTTCTGCAGGTCGGTGAAAAGTTACCACAGAAATTGCATCGTATGCCTATGCGCACAGACATTGGGAGTTGCAGATTCATGCTTGTTGCCTGTTGATGCAAAATCGTCACTAGGAAGTGACTGTGTGGTGAAATACCACTTTCGTCAGTTTTGCAGATCTGCCCGTGTGAGGCAAAAGCTGTGTTTTTTGCAGTGACAGAATATTTTGCAGTGTTCTATAATGGCATCTGATTCTTTTTCACAGATTGTCACTGAAAAGCTTAACAAGAACAACTTCCAAGCATGGAAGTTTAGAATGACGAATTTCTTGATGGGAAAAGGCTATTAGAAGTTCATTATAGGAAATGAAGAAGAACCTGTTCTTCCTAATGTTCCCAATCAACAGGAAATGCAGGCATTTAAAGGATGGCATGAGAGAGCCAGGAAAGTTATGTATCAGTATTTCGAACTCCATGATTGTGCATATTCAGGATGCAAGTACGCCAAAGGAGGCATGGGATACTTTGGCAAAAATGTACAGCACAAATACGCAAGCCAGGAAAATGCAGCTCCAAGCAGGAGCTGCACAATGTGCAGAGAGAAAATATGAGCATCAATGACTACCACATGAAGGTGAAGAAAATTGCAGATGCACTTGCTTCCATTGGGTCGCCAGTGGATGATGACGATTTAGTTTCTGTGACCTTGAATGGTCTAGGAAAGGATTATGCACAGTTCCGGACATCCATTGCCGTCCGTGAAAAATTTCCTGATTTTGAGGAGTTGATTGCTCTTCTAATTTCTGAAGAGTAGAGAAATGGTGGTGCATCTTCTTCAGGAGGAACTTCAAAAGAAACTGTCTTCTACTCAAATGCTGGAAGGGGTAGAGGCAGAGGTAGAGGAGGCCGATCTGGAGGCCGTGGTAGAAATCAGAATATGCAGCAAACCCAAGAAAACCAGTCCTATGCAGGAGGACGTGGTAACTCTAGAGGCAGGGGGAGCCAAAGAGGTCGTGGTGGATGGCAGAGAGGCCAAAATGCAAACAGCAATGTTGAATGCTACTACTGTGGTAAAATGGGGCATATGGCTATAGACTGCTACAAAAAGCAGAATGACATTATGAATGGAAAATTGCAGCAAGGCAATTATGCATCCTCTAGTGTTGTCTGATGTATTTCATGTCCCGAACAGCACCAAGAACCTGGTTTCTGCAAAGCAATGCAGAGAGTGCTATGCAGGCATCACGAAAAGGAAAAGAGAAGGTAGATCAGCCCATGTTTGATGTGAATGCAGGTCACTCTTGTGTGGATGGTGAATCCAGTGGCTCAGAACAAGAGCATTGATGATGAGTTGGGTATTCCTTCTGTTGTTACACCTGGAGTAAGGAAGACCAGGGATGTTTTGAGAGCACCTGGAAGTGAGCCTATTTTGCACAGGTCTACCAGGGTTAGGTATCCTGTGGATAGGCTAAAATATGATGGATTTACAGCCATTCACTATGCCTATATGGTCAAGGTGATACAGGAACCAGAACCCACTTCTTTTGAGCAAGCCATGGGAAATGAAAAATGGGAGAAAGCCATGGATGAAGAAATGGATGCCTTGGATGCAAATGCTACATGGGAATTGGTGCCTTTTCCTAAAGACAAGAATGCAATTGGCTGTAAGTGGGTTTATAAGATCAAGCACAATGCAGATGGTTCTATGAATAGATACAAGGCAAGATTAGTTGTCAAGGGGTATGCACAGACATATGGCATTGATTATGAAGAAACTTTCAGCTCGGTTGCAAGGATGGCAACCATAAGAGCAGCCATTGCTATGGCCGCATCAAAGGGATGGTCTTTACATCATATGGATGTAAAGAATGCCTTCTTGCATGGTGATTTGCAAGAAGAGGTCTTTATGGAGCAGCCAGCAGGTTATGTTCATGCTATTCATCCTGAGTTTGTTTGCAGGTTGAAGAAAGCCTTGTTTGGCTTGAAGCAAGCACCTAGAGCATGGTCTGACAAGATAGGACAGTATCTTGTCACTATTGGCTTTCAGATTTCCAAGGCAAATTTCTCACTCTATGTGAGAAAAACAGAGAAAGGGATTATGCTGCTTGTCATTTATGTTGATGATTTGATCATCACAGGTGATAGTGATGAAGATATCCTTCATGTGAAAATGCTATTGAGGCAAAAGTTTGAGATGAAGGATTTGGGAGAGCTACGTTATTTCTTGGGCATTGAGGTGATTAGATCACCAAGTGGGATACAGCTCTTGCAGAGGCAGCATGGACTGGACATGCTGTCCAAATATGGGATGACAGCAGGCTGTAAGCCTATTTCAATTCCTTTGGAGCAGAATGTGAAGCTGAGCGCAGATGCAGGTGAGCTTTTGGAAGACCCTACTATGTACAGACGCATAGTAGGAAGTTTGATTTACATGACTATTACCAGGCCAGATTA